>NC_064424.1:46772500-46792500 GCF_023375975.1 Astyanax mexicanus
GAGAGAGAAAGAGAAAGAGAGAGAGAGATTGGGCTATATGGAGGGGTGGGTGGGTGGATCAATGTGTCCTTATTTTAAACTGAGAGAGTGAGTGATAACCCACACACTCATCTTTCTCTCTCTCTCTCTCTCTCTCTCTCTCTCTCTCTCTCTCTCTCTCTCTCTCTCGGCCTCCCTCACTCCCCACACCCTCCTCCTTTCCTCTCCTTCTCTCATACCAGTGGGTGGACCCAGTTTCAAAACCGAAATCTTACAGAAACATTACAAAACCACCTCCTATTGTATGTGTGTGTTGTGTACTAGTGTGTGTGTGTGTGAGTATGTACTCTATGGATGTATGTATGTGTGTGTGTGTGTTTTCCATCTGTCTTCTCCACAGACATATTTGCCCTTAATAATGCGTGTGATCAGCCTGAGTCGTGTGTAAAAAGTGAACTGTGCTCGGCGATAGGAAAGTCAAGAGGTTGCCCGTGGTTACAGACACCATACAGGAAACACCTACAGGGGTTCATATGTGCCATTATGAACCACACTGCCAATGGCTGGTTTCAGATCGCTCCTAACCAGCCATGGTACCTTAAACAGCACCAGGGTGAACATGGAAGAGCTTTTACCCAATTTTTGAATTAATCCACATGATAAACTAATACATTGTACCTGTATTTCCAATTTTTTGTAGACCTGTCTTCTAATAAATGCATTTTTTAGCCACTTTTCATTAAGTTGCTGCACCCATCTCTGACACAGATACACATACACTGCTTATCTCAGCATTAAGCTGTGGACCAATGGAAACTGTGTTGACGTCACTTACACTCTTGTCGCTGAATACAATCAAATCCTCACAGCAATGATTCTAAATCCAATAGAAAGCCTTCCCTAGAGAGCAGAGAAACTTACTCCAACAAAAGCAGGACAAATGTTCACAAACAATAAATGAGCAGGTGTCCCATTAACTACATTTACACTACAAGATGCACTGGATTATAAGGCACGTTATACGACACTAATAAGGCACAGGGGTGTCACTTAAGTCACTTGGTGGGGGGGTAACTTAGGTTAAGTAAAAAAGTTAAAAAAAACATTTTCTTTTAAGGTTGAATAAGTGCTGGATGTTAATCTACACATATTTATCTCCTGAAAACGGTTTATTTGTGTGAGTAAGGTGCTTCTGTTTATTTGCAGTAAGCTTAGATTTACAGATTTACACTAAGGCTGGGTGCAGCAGCATTAGCATTAACGGCTAACTGCTGGTAAATGCCACCGGACAGCACTACACTGAGGAGCCCTGAGTATACTGGTAAGCCAGAGCGATATTAGCTGCCGGTTCATCCCACATAGCTTGTTCCAGTGAAACTGGGTTCTCTGGAAAGATGATGGAGCTTTGTCCATTTTTTGGGGGGTTTGTAGGATGAGTTGAAGAGTTGAAGAGTTGAAGAAATGAGGATGAGGTCTGTTGGTAATCAACCAATCAACATTACCATCATAATCACCCACTGTACTGTCCACTGTGGGTGGTAATGTCATCTGTGATGTATTTATGGTACATATGATGTAACACTGTGGAAATGGAATGTCCCATTCATCTGTACCCATTATCAAATTCCACATCGTGCTGATTGCATTTGAATTCTAGTACTGTATTTTTCTCATTATAAGGTACACTTAAAATCCTTAAATTTTCTTTAAAATCATTATTGTGATTTTTTAATCCAGTATGAAATCTAATAGTCAGGTATAAGGAGCAGTAAAGCCACTCTAATGAAGTACAGAGTTATACAGGAGTTTCAGTTTAGTTCTCCAGCACCGAGACTGGATTGGCATTAGCATTAGCCGCTAACTGTGCTAGCTCTTTTTTTTACGTTCAGAGGTTAGTATATCGGATTGCAGTCTGCAGCTAACCCCAGCTAGCACTGATGGAGCAGTATTAGCATTAGCCACTAACCGTGCTAAGCACTAGCTCTTTTGCTGTTCAGCTAAAGTTGCCCTGGCTTATCAGAACACTCAGATTTCCTCAGTGTAGTGCTGTTAGATGGCATTAGCTGCTAACCGTGGCTAGCATTAGTGGAAATCTGGAAGTCTAAGCTTACTGTAAATAAACTGAAGCACTTTACTCACCCAAATAAACAGTTTTCACAGTTTTTTTTACTTAACTTAGCTTAGCCTTACAGGTCTTGCCGCTGGGTGGCGAATTAGAAGGAAAACATGGTGACACTGCTGTTCTTTACTAGTTTCACATAGTGCATTTTATAATCTGGTGTATGAAAATATAGTGCGAAAAACACTTTTATCTATGTAGTGAAAATCTAAATATGGTTAGAGAGAAGTGGGTCTGGAGCTGAAGACGCTAACAGTGGGTTTTCAGGGTGAGTCAGGCTATTAGAAGCTGAGGGCAGAGTTATACGCTATTAGGAGCTCACTGTTAGTCACTGTCCCCATAGGGCAGGCTGGAGGTTGACTGTATATGTCTATTCTTTTTCTTTCTCCCTCTTCTATCCCTCTCTCTCTCCCTCTCTCTCTCTCTGTCTATCTTTCTCTTTCTCCCTCTCTCTCTCTCTCTCTCTCTCTCTATCTTTCTCTCTGTCCTTCTTTCTCTCCTAAGTAAGTGGACTTTACTTTACTTACATAATGTGAGAAGTCTATTATTATCTATCTATCTACATATTTTATTATTTCATTATATCTGCTTTGTGATTTGTGTTTAGTCAAAGGCTCAGAAAACTATAACTTATACAACAACCAATTTACATTTTCAGCCCTGACGTTGTCTGTCTGCCTGCCACAGACTCTAGTTCTCTAACCAAAGACTCCACTTCCCAGAATCCACCTGTACCCAACCTCCAGGACATGTTCAGTCACATAACGGTTTGAAGTTCCGGCTCACCTGACTTTTGATATTGCCCTTTCCTGTCTTTCCCTGTATGAATACCCCCTGTTTCCCATATTCAGTGCTCAGTATTGAATCTGTTTTTCATAGCTCTTCTACCTAGCATTTCTTTTGTATTTGCGTCTTTGTTTCTGTATTTGACCACGCTTTTGATTAGCCCTTTTTTAATTATTATAATTATTAGGTGTTCATTTACTCTATTATCGAATATCCTGTGTATGATCTCCTTGCCTGCTCACTCTGGTACGTTGCTTGTCTCTGTTGCCCCTTTGTTGCTGACCTTGCCTGTCCCTGACCATTCTTACAGATTAACCCCTTTTCTTAGTACATTGTGTGTTTTGTATCTGGTTGTGTTTGTCATGTGTTCGGCCACTGTAACACATGTACACAATCTACCATACTAATGTTCCTAAAATTAGGAGCAGCTTAACGGTGTGTGTCAGTGCCTAGCGGGCAAATAGGTGGTGCCAGGAGCCAATTGAAAAGAAGCTTCTAATGAAAACATATTAAACTCTCAATTCGTAAACTTATTATAGCCACAAATGTACATCTAATACATGAGAAATGTTCCAGTTTGACATATATCTGACTTAATTTGAGTTTAAACAAATGTTGTTTTTTTACTGGTACATATGAAGGGCATTTAGGCATTTAAGAAATAAGATTGGCATGTTTTCCGAGTACAAAGTGACTTGACAGGCTGGCATTAGCCCTCTTAGCATGTTGGCTAAAGAGAAAATATATATGTGAAAATGTAGTGAAGAAAGAACAACAGTGAAAAGAGAGAGAGAAAGAGAGAGAGAGAGAGAGAGAGAGAGAGGTGGGCTGATACTCAGTGTGTGAAGGCCCATCGGTATGAGCTGGCTGGATCGTGACAGAGGTGTGGTATGTGTGTGTGTGTGTGTGTGTGTGTGTATGTGTGTTGCGTGTGTGTGTGTGTGTGTGTGTGTGTGTGTGTAAATCCCCAAACTGTCTCTGTTGTCAGTGAGCTGGCCAAGCTCACACCCACGACACCCTTCTACTGCCTCCCTCCGTCCATAATCACTCCAGTGCTTACTCACACATACAAAACACACACACACACACACACACACACACACACACACGCAACACACGCAACACACACACACACCCGCATTTGCTTAGCCCAACTTGGGTTGAGCCAAGCGTATTTGTTCTAATAGCGAGTCCAAATAACAAATAATAACAATTTATACAATCCAGGGCTGGCCTGAACTCAAACGTACAGCCTGTGAACAATATTACACCCTCACACACTCAAATACCATATTACTGCTACTCAAATATATATATATATATATATAGAGAGAGAGAGAGAGAGAGAGTTTTTCATCTTTTTGGCATACTTTAAATCCTTCAATTGTTCTTTACATTGGATCAACAGAAATGCTCCAAAAATTGACTTTTAATTGAAAGTCAAGTAGGTTTCATTTTTCTCCATTTTCTGTAAAGTTGAAAAAGTTATTTTAAAAGTTATTTAAAAGTGCAGAAGTCGATGGTATTAAACTGTTTAAGCAATGGTTGCAACTTAGAAGGCGTGTCCTCAAACATTTGGTAGTAATGAGAAATGGCTAAAAAAACAAAAAAGAGCTTTCAGACCTCAAATAATGCAAAGAAAACAAGTTCATATTCATAAAGTTTTAAGAGTTCAGAAATAATCAATATTTGGTGGAATAATCCTGATTGGTTTTTAATCACGTTTTTTTTTTCATGCATGTTTGCATCATGTTCTCCTCCACCAGTCTTACACACTGCTTTTGGATAACTTTATGCTGCTTTACTCCTGGTGAAAAAATCAAGCTGTTCAGTTTGGATTTGTCTTGATTATATTCAAGAGGTTTTCAATTTGGTAAAATCAAAAAAACTCATCATCATTTTTCTACTAGATTCTTTCTAGACTTTCTACTAGATTTTGGAACATTGCTGTGATCATCTGATTGCATTCAACCACATTCAGAGCCTTGGTGTGGTCAGAGTGCTGGATGAATATAGTGTAAATCTCACAAACAAACTCATGTTGATTTCTTCATCAATAAATAAATTAATACAATAAATAAGTAGTAATAAAAAAGTGATTACAGACGACGCACAGAAGAGTCTTCACTAGTTTTCTGTTCTTAACACCTCCCGCCCGCTACTCACCCCACCACACGACTCTGTGTTTAGATTGCATCATCAAGTTTATGGTAAACGCTTTACATTTCTTCACACGTCTCACACCTCCACCGGGCGGTCTGCGGCGCGTTCCTCCCTCAGAGTCTGAGCTGCGGATCTGAGGAGGATCTGGAGACGCTACCAGAGCTGTCCGGAATCGTCCTCACACCTCACTTAATGCTGGAAGATTAATCACGTTTATTTCATCAATCGAATTACTGTTTAAATGTGATTTTTTAAATGGGGTAGTGGAGATACAGTGTACATCTTTACATATAGAAGCTGAGAAACAGAGGGACAAAATATGAAAAAATGGAAAAAAAATAAGAGAGCACTAAAAAAATGTTGAGTTTCTTTGATTTTACCAAATTGACCAAGTTGATTAAAACCTCTGGAATATAATCAAGAGGAAGATGGATGATCACAAACCATCAAACCACCAAACTGAACTGCTTGAATTAATTTTTGCACCAGGAGTAAAGCAGCATAAAGTTATCCAAAAGCAGTGTGTAAGACTGGTGGAGGAGAACATGATGCCAAGATGCATGAAAAAAATGTGATTAAAATGATTAAATCCAGAACCAGGGTTATTCCACCAAATGGAATTTGGTTGATTTCTGAACTCTTAAAACTTTATGAATATGAACTTTTTTTTCTTCGCATTATTTTTTGAGGTCTGAAAGTTCTGCATCTTTTTTTGTTATTTCAGTCATTTCTCTGAAATTTTCTGCAAATAAATTCTTTAAATGAGAATATTTTTATTTGGAATTTGGGAGAAATGTTGTTTGTAGTTCAGAGAATAAAACAACATGTTCATTTTCTCAAGCATCTCAAACATAAACCTATAAATAGCAAAATCAGAAATGAATATATACTTACATAGTATATACTTATATAACTATATATTTTGAAATGCATATGGTATACAAAATTTGGAGTTTTTGTATAAATATAACACAAATATTATGATGTTATGAACATTGTAAACACATCACTGTGTGTTGGTGGTGTCCCACACCTGCGTTCCCACCCCTCGAGAAGTTCAGAAGGTGTAACCTTTCATATCAGCCGTCTAATCTCAGATGCTTTGAAGATAAGAGGATGGGAAGATGATTTGTTTGTTCTCACTTTGCCAGCACTGTTTCTCACTTTCTGCAGTTTCGTTTAGACTGCAGGAGGGGTTTTACATGCTCTGCTTTCTAGGCCGAGTCAGATTTGTCCCACATTACATGCATCTCTTATAACTGTGTAGTTACACTTTAATAATGCATGTAATAACACTGTAATAACACTGTAATTACCGGTAATATACTCTGTATAGTGGAATGTACAGTATTATGCATGTATTAAAATAATGCAGCTTGTACAATTGCACAAAATGCATATCAACTTAATGTTAAGTGCATTTGTGTTGTTATACATTAGTAATACCTTAGTAATACATACAATAATTACATATTTGCATGAAGTAACTCTAAAGTTTGCAGTTACACATTAATATTCCATATCAGAATAAATTTAGTGCCTGGGCAGTTGATACATCTGTAATCTGTAATGTAATGTGTAATTACATAAGATTACTCATGTAATAGCCTACATTTCCAACAGTGAATTTGATCTGCAGATACACATTAATAATTAATGCATAATTCATAACAATGTAATTACAGCTCACATTCACGGTTGGAAAACAAATTACATGAGTAAATCTTGTGTAATTACACATACTCTATATTTACTCTTTAAGTATCTATTAAGTATCTCTGATAACTGTTTGGTTACATTTTACAATATGTGTTTCTCATAATTGTTTCTCTAATTGTTTTTCTCTCTCCCTTTTTTCCTCTCCCTCTCATTTTTGTATATTTTTCTTGTCCTCTCTTTCTCTCTCTCTCTCTCTCTCTCTTTCTATCTTACCTGAACACTCATTCTTGCATTCTTATTGTTTCTCCTTTTTTCTCTCTCTCTCTCTTTTTCTCTCAATTTATTTCAGTTCAATTACATTCATTTAGGTTGGTATTAATATTTGTCAGCACGAGGAAAGGGAATGTTATAATTGTTCACAGTAGGGATGTGTTTGGGTGATGCAATACGCATTATGATACAGGGGTTATGATTCAATACACCCAAATGCAAAAAAAGCAGTGTGTAAGACTGGTGGAGGAGAACATGATGCCAAGATGCATGAAAAAAAAACCTGTGATTAAAAACTGTTTGAGTTATTCCACCAAATATTGATTTCTGAAAGCTCTGCATCTTTTTTTTTTGTTATTTCAGCCATTTCTCATTTTCTGTAAATAAATGCTCTAAATGAGAATATTTTTATTTGGAATTTGTGAGAAATGTTGTCTGTAGTTTATAGAATAAAACAATAATGTTCATTTAACTCAAATATAAACCTATAAATAGCAAAACCAGAGAAACTGATTCAGAAACTGAAGTGCTCTCTCCTCATTTTTTCCAGAGCTGTATATGGGTAATGATTATGATAGCTAGTCTAGCTACCTTCCCGGCAGTCAATATCGCAAGTAATGAACTAGAAAAGATTAGAAAAGAGTACAACACTAGAAGACTGTTATCTAGTGGGCGGGGTCTAAAAAGAGCACTAAATGAATCACTGTCTGTCACCCATCTCATAGACTAATAATAACAATACTAATAATACCTAGTATTACAAATGTATACTCTTATTTTTGAAAATTGATGCAGTATTGCAAAACAGAGATATTCTTACATCCCAGTTCAGATTGGATGGGACGTTTTTAATACATTTTTCACACTTTATTCTGTATTTGAAGGTAGTGAAATAGGAAGTTCTCTCTCTTTCTCTCTTTGGCTAAATCTCAGTCTCAGTGTCTCCTGGACTATCATTAAATGTCCCTCAGCGAGTAACAAATTGGCCGGCCCTTACCCGCCCGATATCATCTCAACACGGCTTTGTTCATGATCAGCTACGTGTGAAGTGTCGCGCGCTGAGTAGTGTGTGTGTGTGTGTGTCTGAGTGTGTGTGTGAGTGTGTGTGAGTGTGAGTGAGCAAAGTGTGTGTATTCATTTTCATACATTTTCAGGACAAAACTAAATATAATTGATAAAGTCCTTTAAACTAAAGGAAACTAAATGCATGTTTGATTAAAATAGAAAGAAAAAAATCTTTAGAAACTGATAGATTAGGATTAAGATTAAGATTATATAATTTGAAAAAAAATAATCTACATAAAACTTTGTTTGTAAACATTTTGTGTTCATTTTCTGAATTTAAGAGACAACAAATAAAAGTAAATCACAGTGCATTTAATGTATTACATTTTCAGATGTCAAATTTTATGTTTAATTTTTTCAATTAGTAAATATGTAATAATGTTATAAGATTTATTTATAGTCCATTCTGCCCCTCAGATGAGTGAGAGTGTTGTGAGTGTGTGATTGTATATGTGTTAGTCTGTGAGAGTGTTTGTGAGTGTGTGATTGTATATGTGTGAGTGTGTGAGAGTGTTTGGGAGTGTGTGATTGAATATGTGTGAGTGTGTGAGAGTGTTTGGGAGTGTGTGATTGAATATGTGTGAGTGTGTGTTTGTGTGTGAGAGTGTTTGTGAGTATGTTAGAGAGTCTGTGAGAGTGTTGTGAGTGTGTGTAAGTGAGTGTGAGAGTGTTGGGAGTGTTATAGTGTGTGTGAGAGTGTGTATAGGAGTTGTTGTGACAGTGTAATAGTGTATGTCAGAGTTTTGTGAATGTGTATCAGTGTGTAAGAGTGTTATGAAAGTGTGTGATAGTGTATTGTGAGTGGGGGTTTGCAGTCAGGGACTTAGTGCTGTGTGAGTGTGTGAATGAGAGTGTTGTGAATGTGTGTGTGAATGTGTGTGTGTGTGTGAGTGTGTATAAGAGAGTGTGTGTGTGTATTTTGAGTGGGGGTTTGCAGTCAGGGAGTTAGTGTTGTGTGTGTTGTTTGTGAGTATGTTAAAGAGTATGTGTGTGTGTGAGTGTGTATAAGAGTGTGTGAGTGTGTGATAGTGTGTATTGTGAGTGGGGGTTTGCAGTCAGGGAGTTAGTGTTGGTGTAATTGTGTAGTTGTGAGGCGGGATCATTGTGCAGGCTGCCTCTTTCCCACACCCCCCTGAGGAAGGCAAATAGAGGGAGGCTACTGGTGAAATGTTTGTGAACACGCCAGTGTAAAAGTATCCACGCTGTAACAAAAGCCTCCCTCGGATCAGGTTCAACTTCGATAAACCTTGTCCTACTGACTGAAAAGACAAAGGCGTGGTGCCTATCCCCACATAACCCCTCTCTCTCTCTCTCTCTCTCTCTCTCTCTCTCTCTCTCTCTCTCTCTCGCGCGCGCTCTCGCGCAGGCAGGGAGGGGTCGGTCGGTCCGTACCTTTAGGTGTTTAACTCTTTGTAAGTCCGGCCTTCAGATTTGCTATCAATACCTGCAGCTCAAACATTGACAGAGCGATCCCAAAGCAATTCATTCTGATCTGAAAGGAGCCCTGCGGGCCCCGCAGCGCCGGGGCCACAATAAACGGATGAATAATTGAAAGTGCCAGTCATCTGCCTATTCACCTGCTCCGCCGCGGCCTTGACCACTGGAGGCGAGCGGCTTTCGCGGCTCTCGCAGCTCTCACGCCGTATCTCTCTCTCTTTCTCTCTCTCTCTCCGACTGCGTCCGCGAACAAACGGCAGAGAGAATCTACACAAGTCTACAAAAACTTCAGGAATCTGAAGAAAGTGTGGAGGACGAGCCGAGAGCGCTGAATAGGAGCCCGACTGCTTCTCTTCATCCATACTCATACAATAGTGCAGGAATGTGTGATCATCACACATACACACAAAACACACACAGAAAACACATATATAAACACACATATATATATATATACAAACAGAATCATCATAATGCATTTTCTCCATTGAAACATTTTGACATGATGCCAATAAATCTAAAGGATTCAAGGAGACACACAGTCCAGTTTAAACCAGTTTTAAGAGCGATTGTTAAAAAAAGATCAATATAAGATAAATTAAAATAGAATTAAAAAATAGGATAAAACAGAATAGAATAAAATGGATATCAAGACAAATACACAAAAATAGGGAGAATCTCTTTATGATGAAAATCTCTTTTTATTATACTTTCCTTGTAAAATGAACTCAAAGCACAAGCTTTCAGGTTTTTAAACAGTGAATTTCTTTACTTATACAACATATATTTGTTCCCATATATATTTGTGCTATTTACAGAAAGTGACAACATCCTAAACTATACTTTTTGTATAGTTTAGAATGTTTATTATAGTAAAGAATGTGTTTAATAGTAAAACAGCTGAAACTTAATTACTCTGAGTTTAAGATTTCTAATATATTTAAATATATATTTATATTTATTTAAATATAAAATAGAATGTTGAGTAAATTCACATTGATTGACATTACACGCCAATACATTTTAATTATGCATATAGGAAATAATTGCATATTGCAAGTATAGGTGAGAACAGTCAAATAAATCAATATATAAATACATATATAAGGAATTTATACTTGAATGAAATGAATGAATAAAAATGTTTCAAGCTTTTGAATCATATGAAATTGGCCACATCTCAAGAACAGAAAGTGTAATTAGATCTTATTATAATATTATTGGGACATTCTTCTCTGTACACTGACAGTGATTGTTTTTTTACATAATTAAATATCATTAAAACGACCTGGAATAAAATCTTTTTACACATTTTAAACTGTCTTCCTATGAACAATTCTATTTTCTACACAGTACACACACCCAAAAAAACAGTGTCAAACTATTATGTAAAACGTGTTATATTTCTAGTATTTATTGAAACATAAAACAGAATTTTGAGTACATTTACATGATAATATGCACACTTTATTCACTTTTTTATTTATGTTCATGGAATAATGTATGGTTCAGATCCCGGTTTGTGAATGGGGCAGTATTTCTTTAAATTGTGTCCAAATGATATGATGAACAGACCAATAGAAATGCTCCAAAATTACCTGAATATATATGAAGTTAAATAATTTTACGCTGACTTCCATTGAAAGAATGTATGTACTTGATATGCTTCCTTTATTCCCAGTTAGATCAGCGCTAATGTTCAGGAAATGTTGACGTAAAACAGGTACGTGATCACACTGATACAAAACATTTACTGAATGTGAACTAAAAGAATTGGACCATTTATTTAACAATTGAATTCAATATTTTGTGAATTTAAACTAATAATAAACTCTTTAATTTCCAGAACATCAGTATTTAAAAAGAATTGCAATGAAAGCACCTAAACATTTTTTTTTCTTTTTTGCTAACAAAAAATTGATAACAAAACTGGCAGTGATTCAGAGAGAATCAGTTCATTATTTGTGAAGTTCTGGATCGACAATATACACACACAATACATTTACACTGCTTAAATCTGCTGTAAAATACATTAAAACATAATTTTAAATATTATATTTGAGCAGAAATTGTGTAATTGTGTTTTTCCTCAGTAACTACAAATAAGATGCATATCAAAAGTAACTAAAAATATATATTTTTTCCATCACTGTGTTCATTAAAACATCTCAAAGAGGACTTTTTATAATTTATAGTTCTCATCATATCATTGATCATCAGCTGATTTGCTGAATCAGAGCTGATTGATGATGGTTAATCAGGTGAGCTGTTCATGGAAGAGTCTAAGGCACCTGAGCACATTACTACAAAACATGTATCTCTGCAATACGAGAGTTTTTGCATGATCAAATACAACATAAACCATTAGAACAGATATAAATAAACAATGCAGTTAAAATATATAATTTCTCTCATAATTTCTGCAATAAATGTGATCAATTCCATCAGCAGCTCACCTGATTTACTATAATCAAGTAACTTTTAGAGAGTTATCAATAATAATGTAAACTGTACATCAGTATGCTGCACAGTACTGTATACAAATATACTAGTGCATCTTAAAACATTAAAATATATTATTATTATATATACTTTTTAATAGATTAAAAAGTCAGTTCAAAATTTGAATCTCATATATTATATAGATGCATTACACAGAGTGATCTATTTTAAGGTTTTATTTCTTGTTTTATTGTTGATGATTTTGGATTACAGCCAATGAAACCCAAAAATCGATATCTCAGAAAATTTGAATATTATATTAGACCACCTGGTACTTTTAGCAGGGTGGGCAGTGTGCCAAGTCCTGCTGGAAAATGAAATCTGCATCTCCATAAAAGTTGTCATCTTTATATATATATATTTTTTTCTTTCTCCACTAAACAAAAAAACTAAAGGGCTTTTCAGGTCATTGAGAATTAGGCTGGTAGTGCATTCGACCAAAAGCTTACTGTAATTAAAGCCTTCAGGCCTTTTCTACAGAGCTGAAAAAGCACTGAATCTTAAACTGTATCTGTCAATGAATATTTAGCTTTAGTTTTTGCTCAGTTTTAGCTTGGTTTTAGCTGTTTTAGCTCAGTTTAAGCTCAGTTTTAGTTGTTTTAGCTCAGTTTTAGCTCAGTTTTAGTAGTTTCAGCTCAGTTTTAGCTCTGTTTTTTACTAGTTTCAGCTCAGTTTTAGCTCAGTTTTAGCTCAGTTTTAGTAGTCTGTGCTCAGTTTTAACTCAGTTTTAGCTGTTTTAGCTCAGTTTAAGTTTAGTTTTAGCTCAGTTTTAGCTAAGTTATAGCAGTTTTAGCACAGTTTTAATTCAGTTTTGTCTCCGTGTTACAACTAAAACCTGCTCGGACGGCGTTTGGCTGGTAAACACTCTGTATAACAAGCGACTTGTCAGGCTGTTCATTAGTGCAACTTATCCCAGCCTCAATCTGCTCTTACAGCAGACAGTTCGGGCCATTATTATGACTGTGCAGGAGTGCAGATGCAATCAAACCGGCTATATTTGAGCTGTCATCTCCGTTTACTGAATTAGACTGTGTAATGAGAGGGAGGCTGAGCCACGACTTCCTACAGAGTGAAGTTTGATAATGTTTCCTCAGAGCGAACGGCGCGGTTCAGTGTGAATCACAGGTATACAACAATCAAACAAAACATTAGGACCACCTATTATCCTTTTATTTATTTATTTATAGTCCTGTATCTGTTTTTCTGCTCAATTATTACAGTATTATTACTTAAAACATACACAATCAATACTATTCGTATAATGAATAAGTGTTCTTCAATACTTCCGTACTTCAGCTGAATTATTAGATAATAATAATACAATTTTCTTATATAAAAGGTCTCTAAATATTCCTAAAGTAATATCGTTTGATAGATTTTTTTTATTTATTAATATTTTAAAATGTTGTCTATATGTAATGTGAACGTGATGTTGAAAATATAGTTGATTTAACCTGAAAACAGGGTTATTTTATATTTAATAAGAGTTGATTAGATCTGGTTAAATGAGGTTTATTGAGTCTAAAACTCACCCTGTTCTTTAATACTCAAAAATGAAATGATAGAAAACCATCACAGAGATACAGCTATTATTATTATTATTGTTATTATTATTATTATTATTATTATTATTATTATTATTATTATTATTATTATTATTATTATTATTGCTGGTGCAGTGAGTGGATCAGAAACAGCAGCAGTGCTGCTGGAGTTTTTAAACGCTGTGTTTAATCAAATTTGCCATCCAATTACTCTAAACTCCTACTGTAAAATCTTTTAAAATGTACATAATTAATAATATAAAATGTCTTTTAAAACATTAGTAATTTCACTTGATAGCACCTTGATTTTTTTCTATAATATGGCTTTAAATTGTGGTCTATACATAATATCGTTATAATGTTAAAAACTTGAAAAAGTATTTTATATTTACCAAAAGAAAAATCTGCATTTCCAGAATGTTAGCCTGATCTACAGGTAGGTAGTTGTTGTGTTTCCAGTATATATGTGTTGATTAGAGCTGGTTAAATTATATTTATTAAGCGGTAAAAACCCCCCAGTTCCCCCCAGTAAAGTATTATACACTCTAAGAAACAGAGGTACGATATGAGTACTTTTTTGTACTCAAAGGTACACTCTTCATAATTGTACCCTCAAAGGTACAATATTGGTCTTTACAGGGTCAGATTTGTTCCCTCTGAAGAACAAAGTCATTTCTAACAGCAATAAGTACAAATTTGTACCATTTAACCAAACAAAAGGTACATTCAGTATTCTGTATCACTGTACTAATAAACTATATATATTTAAATTGCACATTTTTTAATTTGAAAGCCAGTCAATTTTGCATCATCAAGTTTTTGAGCCATATTTAGTTGATGATAATGTTTATAATCTTTATAATCTTAACTGGCACAAAAACCATGGGTACATAAAAGGACTTTCACTGAAAGGTACTTTTTTGTACCTCAATATAAGGTACAGCCCCAGAGACAAGCTTTATACTCTTTTAAGTACAAATCTGTACTTATATTTCTTAGAGTGTATGAAACTTATAGGATTAATGTTATGGAATGTGTTTTTAGAACATAGGTGGTTTCATTTGATAGCACCTTGGTTTTCTTCTTTAATACAACTTTAAATTGCAGTCTGTAAATAATAAAACCTGAAAACAAAGGTATTTTATTTTAATAAGAGAAAAATCTGCATTTTTCAGAATGTTACACTGATCTACAGGTTGGTATTTGTTGTGTTTCTGATGTATATTTGTTGATTAGAGCTGGTTAAATTATGTGTATTAAGCTGTAAAACCTTCATGAGCTCCGCTGATCAGATGCAGCAGTGCTGCTGGAGTTCTTAAACACCAGCTGCTCCAGCTTGTAGATAAAGAATGAAGTGAGAGAAAGAAGATCTGAATCTGCTGCTGAACAGTTTACAGTGATGGTCATCATCCTCTAGTCCTTCATCAGTGCTCAGAAGATGCTGCCTACAGGACACTGCTTACAGGATGCTCGTGTTTAAGAACTCCAGCAGCACTGCCGTACTGTATCTGATGCACAATGAAGCATGCAGAGAAACGGGACAGGACTGAGCAGAACTACAAAGTGATCTAATACTGAGTTTTTGCTCAGTGGAGCTAAAATAAATACTTATTAAACACGACTTAATAAAACACACACACACAAACACACACACAGAGAGCTTACACACAGGTATAGAAGAATGAGCGATAGAGATATGAAGAGATAGAGAGATAGAGAGAGATAGATAAAGATGTAAAGAAGAGAGAAAGAGAGAGAGAGAAAGACTTTTTCTGACCTTTAGCAGGTTGATCTGAGCAGAGTTGTATCAGTGTGAGGAGGAAAGGCTGCTCGCTATCTGAGACACGCGAAAGTGAGAGCCAGCGTCAGACGAGAGAGAGAGAGAGAGAGAGCGAGAGAGAGAGAGAGAGAGAGAGAGAGAGAGAGAGAGAGAGCGATAAGGAGAAGAGTTTCAGCTGCACGCAGGAAGGTGTGTCAGATTCAGGGAGGGCGAGAGAAAGAGAGAAAGAGAGAGAGAGAGAGAGAGAGGGAGGGAGGAGAGAGAGAGAGAGAGAAAGATCACTATAGTGAAGCAAACAAATGTGTGAACCCACCTACATCCCTCCCTCCTAACCAAAAGTATTTTGGCACTCGGCCTCACGTGTCCACCTGATCCACGGCTCACTGAGCCTCACACACACACACACACACACACACACACACACACGCCCTACCAGCATACCTGCACACATAGGTTTGGTTTTGTCCTGTACACTCTAAAAAACAGAGGTACGATATGAGTACTTTTTTGTACTCGAAGGTACATTCTTTATAATTGTACCCTCAAAGGTACAATATTGGTCTTTACGGGGTCAGATTTGTTCCCTCTGAAGTACAAAGTCATTTCTAACAGCAATAAGTACAAATTTGTACCATTTAACCAGCCAAAGGGTACATTCAGTATTCTGCATCACTGTACTAATGAACAATATATATTTTAATTGCACATTTTTTATTTGAAAGCCAGACAATTTTGTATCATCAAGTTTTTGAGCCATATTTAGTTGATGATAATGTTTATAATCTTTATGATCTTTACTGCCACAAAAACCATGGGTACAAAAAAGGACTTTCACTGAAAGGTACTTTTTTGTACCTCAATATAAGGTACAGCCCCAGCGACAAGCTTTGTACCCTTTTAAGTACAAATCTGTACTTATATTTCTTAGAGTTTACATTGTGAGGATATGGGGTCATACATATCCAGGACAGGCAGATATTTTTTGCTTTTGGGTGCCCACCTAATAACTTAGTATGTCACATTCTTGTTTATGTAAAAAATAAATAAATTAGGTATATTTTTCCTAAATTTGACCTCCAATTACTCCAAATATATCATTATATATTATTAATAGCATAGAAAAGCTTCTTCAAGAATTTAATGATGTCATCTGATAATAGAATAGAACAGACATTTTTCCTTAGATTTGACCTCCCATCACTCCAAAATGCTACGTTATAAATGCTCTAAATGCAAATATGCAATTTGCCATCCCATTAATTCAGATTCTTACAGTATTATTACTTGAAATATAAATAATAAGTCTAAATTCTGGTTTATAAACAAACAAATTTGGCATCATATTACTCCACATTTGTACAGCAATATAATATGAAACTTGATTGATGCATGATTAATACTATGGAAAGTGTTTTTAATCATAATAGTAGAAATGTAATAGAAATGTCTGCATTTCTAGAATGTTCCATTGTTATTATTATTATTATTATTTTATGTGTTTATAACTACCTGTAGTTTAAGGGGTTAAAGTCTCCTAAAATACAGTTAATAGCAAAGGAAATGTGAAAACAGGATGTTTTTTATGTGTGTGTGTCTGTGTGTGTTTGTGTGTGTGTCTTGTTTAGGCCATATACCTTCAACCAGATTAACGGACTGATGATCTTTAAGGATCTTTAGAGTGTGTTTATGCTAATTTAGGCCTATTAAAACACATTAAAACACATTTTTACAGATACTTTTTAAATAAATATTCCATATTTTTACTGATCTTTAAAAAGTTAAGTAATGGAAAATAAAAACCTGAGTTAGCATAAATTAAAATATCAAATTATTACAACTAAAAGGGAAGTTTTGCTATACCAATTCATTTGCCCAAAAATTCTACCTAGTATCTTGTGTTACAAATAAATAAATATGTTGTTTGGGTTTATAACACGTTAAAAAACACATTTTTTTTTAAATAAGGCTCATTTATAAAGGGTTTATAAAAAGTTTACAAGGCAGTTTATTAATGGTTATTAATTAGGTTATAAATCATTAATAAGCAGTTATAACACATACATAGAAAGAGCAACAGTTGTGTACTAAACAGTCATTTCACTTTCATTTATGTTGAACCTGTTAAACCTCAGATCCTCAAAACCTTTTATGTTTGTTTTCATCAGTGATTTCATCAACATTTCTGGTAAAAACTTTATTTATTTAACTATATTGACATACTAAATGACTAAACTGACTTTCTATATCATTTTATTAGATATCTTTATTTAATTAGATAACTTAAAAAAGTTATTTCCACTGTAGTTCTTTCTATTTGTGTGTTTTAAGTGCTTATTAATGCTTTTAAAGCATTTACAACTTTACAATTTATAACCATGAATAAGCTTCTTAATAAACTATTTATAAAACCCTCTATATATGAGCCTTATTTTAAAGTGGTACCGAAAATATTCCATATTTTTACTGAACTTAAAAAAAATTAGGTAATGGGAAATAAAAAAACCTGAGTTATTTCTTCTTACTTTTCCTTTGAATTCCATTTTACTTAAATATTGATTTTCTAAATATTCACACTGTATAGGACTGTTTTTGTACTAATGTAGGCTAGGCCTGTATAGTTTTAAAACACATTAAAACACATGTTTTAAGACCTGTTTTAAAGGAAATATTCTATATAAATGTAGTGTAATGACTCCAGGTCCTCTCCCAGTGTTCAGGCGTTATTAGGCGCTGACTGTACGGGAGGGGTGCTATCAGTTCGGCCGGTTCGGTGCGATTAAGTGGCTTCTGAAAAGGGTGTGGGGATGGTATTGTTGGGCTTTGTGAACAAGCGGCTTGGGAAAACAGGTGTGAACCATAAAGATAATTTCACAATGCTCTGAGTAGCTGTAGCAAACACATTACCGTTTCATTCACCCTACGCAAACTCCATCAATTACACATCTAGATTACATTGTGTTTCGCCAGACGAAACATTTTGCCCACGTTTGGATATCTGGGAGCTGGATGGTTTCTGCTGTGGACTGACTAAGCCCTGCTGAGAGTCAGACGCTGGAATTAAGATTAAAGACCCAAACACACACTCTTAAACACACTCTTAAACAGGTTTAACACAGCTTTCAGCAAATATTTAGGAATAAATTCATAAGAAATAACTTTTATCTGTATTTATCTAAGTATCTACAGTGGCATAATCTAAAAAAAATGTTTGCCCTCTTTATAATTTCTTATTTTTTGCATGTTTCTCTCTCCTAAATGTTTCAAATCATCAAATAAAATTAAATATTAGTAGCCAAATACAACAGATGTAAAACCTAAAAAGCACATTTAAAATAAAGGTTTTTATTATTAAAGGTAATTAAGGAGGAAATAAGCGTTAAGCAGAATTTTGTTCCGCTCTTCTTTACAGAATTGTTAGAGTTGTTTTCCAGCATAAGCCCCATTTTTAAGGTCAACCACAGCATTTCAACAGGATTCAGGTCAGGACTTTGACTAGGCCACTCCAAAAAAGTCTTCATTTTGTTTTTCTTTAGCCATTCAGAGGTGGACATGCTGGTGTGTTTTGGGTCATTGTCCTGCTGCAGAACCCAAGTTCAATTCAGCTTGAGGTCAAAAATAGATGGCTGGACATTCTCCTTCAGGACTTTTTGGTAGACAGCGGAATTCATTGCAGGGTAGGTAAAATATTTGAAAGTTACATAAAGTTTTTTTTGCCCAATTTCAATGTTAAAAAAGATGGGAATTAAAGCATTTATCACTTTGTAACACAGATATTCCTTGTTATAACACTTTAAAGGTAACAGATAATCAAACTAAGTTAGTCTAATATTAGTCAAAGACAACGCAAGTTAACCCAACATGCTGTTTTAAAATCAATGTTTTTATTATTAAAGATAATAAGGATAAAAAAAAACCCTACATGGTCCTGTGTGAAAGAATAGTTTGCAGAATTTTGCTGGTGTGCTTTTGGGTCATTGTCCTGCTGCAGAACCCAAGTTCGTTTCAGCTTGAGGTCACAAATAGATGGCCAGACATTCTTTTTCAGGATTTTCTGATAAACAGCGAAATTCATAGCAATTGTTAAAATGTTAAATATATATTTATCGGGTTTATTCTTTCTGCAATCCAAAAAAATCTAATTAAGGTAATAAACATTTAATTACTGGTCCAAAATGGGATTGGGAGGGTTTGTGGTTGTAACGTAAAATAAAATATGTTTATATTTAGATGACAATTTGGGCATGAATACATAGAAGTTTACATTTACATTTAATTTCACTGTACAAGTCTTATCCCTATAGGATGAGTCTCTCCCTCCCTCTCTTTCTCTCTCTCTTTCTCTCCTTCTCTCTTTCTCCCTCTCTCTCTCTTTCTCTAGATTGAGGTTAGGTTGAAGGTTGTGACTCACTGCAGATTATGAAAGCCCCCTCTTATCATCAGCATTGACACAATAAACCACTTCCTCACATGTCCCCATAACTTTATATAGTGTGCAGCATGTGTTTTTGACATTGCCAAAAAATGCATGGACATCCCTAGAAAGATGTGGTGCGGACGGTCCTGATGAGAGCCAGTTTCATCATAATGTTCTTGATGGTCTTTGCAGTGAAAGCACTTGAGGATACTTTTCAAGGTTTTAACATGTTTCGGATCGACTGACTTTTATTTTTCGTATTTTTTCTTTCTTTATTTAGTT
>NC_064424.1:46797500-46867500 GCF_023375975.1 Astyanax mexicanus
TCTGTTGTGCATTGTGCTCAGTACCCAGACCACAGTATATTCGATATATATATATATGGGCACGGTGACGCAAAAACCTTGTGCCTCTAGTTTTGCATTGAATCTGCCAGTTGTTCTTTCCAGTGTCTAGAATGTATGGACCCTAAGAAATCCTCTAAAATTATTTTTTTACTATTATTTTGTAAATATAGTGTCTCTCATTCTTTTAAACTTATAATCTAACTTTCTGTACTTAATTAACGTAAATGCTACTCCAGCAGCGCTAGCCGAGGTTAGGAGCAGGCTACAGTCCCTAATAATAATACTCCCTACTGGACGGGAAAATAGTGTGTGTGCTACTCCAGTCTTGGTGCTGAAGAACTAAAAACTGAAACTCCTGTGTAACTGCGATTTTTGGAAAAATTAAAGGAATTTAAGTGCATCTTATATTGCAAAAAGTACAGTAACTCTAAAACTCTTTGAGTTATTTGCTGTGTGGTCGAGTTATTTGCTCTAAGGCAGCCGCTCACAACCTGTCCACAAACTGTCACGCTATTCAGGGTTGAATCAGATCTTTCTAAAGCAGGGAATCTGTCCGGCCATGCCGTGCAGGGATCCTCCAGCGCGAGGCAGGGAAACACTGGGCCGGTATGATGTGGTGCTATATCCGGAACATAATCACCCCTGGCGGCTGCCAGTGGGCCGTGGTGGGGAGAGGAGAGCAGAGGACAGTGGGAGTGGCTGCTGTTCGCTGAGGGACACTGGCCATGAGCGCCGTGGCGGCGGTGAGGGCCTGAAATAGCCGGTGTGTTTGGGCCTCGGGGTGTGGCGGGTCGGACCCTAGCTGAGCTCCCGGGTGCAGCCGCTGGTAACCTTCGCCAAAACCTCCCGACGGCAGAAATGGCCACTCTGCCATTCCCCCATTCATCAGAGCGCCGAAATGACAGAGTCTGGTTCTTGTTTTTTTTGGTGGACGCTTTTTTTGGGTGCACTTTATTTTGATGCTCTCCTGAGCTTACCTATAAACGCGCACATCGTAAAGAGTTCTTATATACAGTGATGTGCAAAAGTGTTCATACAGTTACAAATTTGAGTGAACATTATTGAGATTTAAATGAGAGACCAACCCAAATAAGACCCAATCCCATTTCACTTCTTGGCCCTACCACTTAATCGATTAAGGGGGAATAGATTGTTTGCCATTCATACAGAGATTTTTCTGATTTTTCACACTTCAAATGAGGAATATCTTTGCTGTCCAATGTAAAACAAGTATCTCCAAAACAGCAACTTTACAGGAGAGATAAAAAACATTTAACTTTTAAATAAAAAATATTATTTCGGGTCATTTTGAAGTATTTCTATTGTCTATTCGTCGGTTCTTCAGCAAATTTTGGCACAGAGTAAGGGAAATTTTGTCTGTTCAAATTATGTAGTAAAAATGTACTAAAAATCTACAGAAATTAAGATACTTGTTTTTCATTGGACAGCGACGATATGAGAATCACTGTTAAGATGGCACTGGAACAAGCGACCAAAAAAAAAACCTCACAAATGTAAATATTTTCCTTGTTAAAAGTGACGATTAGCTCTATATTACCATAGTTTAATGTGTATTTTCAATGCCTGTGTGAAAACAAACCAAACCAAGCGAGAAAATGCTTCAAGTAAACAAACTCATCAACTGATTCGGACCAAATGTTTTTAAATGATGGAGGAAATCCCATGTACTGCTGTGGACTGGCTGTTAAAATGTAATATTTGTGCACCACTTACCGTAAGGAGTCCTGGGTGGAGTTGCGTGAACTGTTGACAGCGGGAACTTCTCAGCAACTTGTTTACATGTTTCCAGGTTAATTTGGGAAACAGGTTAAAATGTTAAAAAAGGTTTTGATGTGATTTCCCTGCACTATAATTGTTAAACGTGTGGTTTCACATTGTGTTCTTCTTTGTGTTAAATTACCTTTTAAATGGACAATTTGGATCATTTACCAGGTTCTGGAAGCCCAGTGTGGTTGGTGACTCGGCTAAATTTGGCATGTGTGATTCATAGTCCAGTTCGTGAATCATTTACCCACCAATTCTGAACCGATTCAGTTTAGTCATTGCTCTCTTGTTTTTGCACGAACATCAACATGCCTCAAATATACAGGAGTTGAACAATGAAACTGAAACACCTGGTTTTAGAGCACAATAATTGATTGTGGTGACGGACAGTTCTGGTGGAAACAGGAGAGTTGAGGTGCACATTGAATTCTGCGTGATTTGATCAGCCGTGGTTTTATGTTTTTTGGATACAATCCGGGTTAGCACCTGAACATCCCTTTCAGACAGCTTCCTCTTACAGCATCCACAGTTAATCCTGTTGGATGTGGTTGGTCCTTCTTGGTGGTATGCTGACGTTACCCTGGATACCGTGGCTCTTAATGCATCACAAAGACTTGCTGTCTTGGTCACAGATGCTCCAGCAAGATGTGCGCCAACAATTTGTCCTCTTTTGAACTCTGGTATGTCTCCCATAATGTTGTGTGCATTGTAATATTTAGAGCAGAACTGTGCTCTTACCCTGCTAATTGAACCTTCACACTCTGCTCTTACTGGTGCAATGTGCAATTAATGAAGATTGATCACCAGGCTGCTCCAATTTAGCCATGAAACCTAAAATCCCACACTAACACGATGACAGGGGTTTCAGTTTCATTGTCCAACCCCTGTATATCAATAATTATATTTATTTGAAATGGAATCAATCGAATCAAAATGTAAACAATGACTGCATAACACATCACATCTGCGGCAGAGTCTTAAGAGTGAGATTTTCCGGTGTGACGAGGGGGTGGTCCCCCACTTGCCGAGCTGGTCTCCCGTGATGTCACCTCAGTGTCATAGACTGGAGTATCCCCCTACATCCCCCTGATATTTGGATTTTCATTGGCTGTAATCCAATAATCATCAACAATAAAATAAATAAACTCTTAAAATAGATCACTCTGTGTTTTATACATGTATGAGTTTTACATTTTCAGCTGAATTATTACTGAAATAAAGTGACTTTTCAATGATATTTAAATTTTTTGAGACCTGTGGATGTGTGAACCATGTGAACTTCACTGATGCCCTAAAGCAGATCAGTCTGTGGAGGAGGAACCACCCTTAAAGACAAGGAAAATCCCCTTCTGATGATGTGTTTTAAAAGTGGGAGGAACGTTAGAAAGCCCTTTCGGGGGGTTTCTTGAGGGTGGGGTGTTTTTTTCTCTGCTAGCTGTCTAATGCAGATGGAAGCCAGTGTGCTAATGGTGCTAAGATGCCAAATATCACGCCTCGATTTTACATTTGTATTTTTATTTTTGGACCATAGTTCCTGACAGCTCTCACATGTTCTCATGATTTGGTAATCAACCTCCTGGATCTATGATTATGGTTAGGGCTAGGAGAAGGATTTGGATTAAGGTTAAGGGTAGAGTTAGTGTTATTAATTATTAATATAAGTCTAAAGTCATGTTTTTTAAATCCACACATTTTTCTGATTAAACATATTTTAATATTAACCAAAGATAACTAAAAAAAAAAAAATACAAAAATCAAACAAACCTGGCTCTATGTAAAAAAAAATACACTTGGTTGTGTCGCCCTTGCATTTAGAGTTGGTGATAACTGGCAATCTGAGTCTTTTACACTACCTGTGGAGGAATTTTAGCTCACTCTTCCTTGCAGAATTGTTTTAATTCAGACACACTGGAGGGTTTTCTAGCATAAACTTCCTGTTTAAGATCCTCATATACTTTCATTTATTTGTTTGCGCTTTGGGTCATTGTCCTGTTGCAGAACCCAGGTGCGCCTGAGCTTAAAGTCATGAACTGATGGCTGGACATTCTCCTTCAGGAAAGAAAACGAGTGCTGGATGTTAATCTACACAGATTTTTCTCCTGAACGTTGTTTATATGGGTGAGTTCTTCTACTCTTCTGTTTTTTACAGTTAGCTAAGATTCCAGAAATTCTCCAGCACTAAGGCTGGAGCATTAGCATTTGTGGCTAACCGGAGAAATAAACTCCTGAAACTCCTGTATTACACTGTACTTCAGCGTTCAGAGTGGTTTTACTGCTCTTTAATACTCGACTGGTAGAATTCATACATAAGGAGCACCAGATTATTAGACACACTGATGATTTTTGAGCCATATAGTGCGAAGAATACGTTAGTATAGTAAATAGCGTAACTCAGAGATGATCAGGCCGAGCTGCCGGGGCTTTAGCGTTAGCGCTCTGCAGCTCAGCAGATGATATGTCACGATGGCCAACAGTCTGTGTGTTTCATAACGTCAGCTCAGACCCAGACCAAACAAGCCTGCAATACAGTGCTGTTTGCTGTTAGTGCAGGAAGAGCCGGTTTGCAGTGAGGAGTCATCGGCTGCTGATTACAGGTCTAACGCAGCCGCTGCTGTGTTGCGCAGACAGCGGTAAGCGTCTGCAGATAGCTTCATCTGAACACCTTTCACAAACGGGGGGAGCAGAGGCTCGACTGAGGCGTTTGAAGTGGAAAAAGTTGGTTTGTGGAGATTCTGAGTTTAAAAAAAGGTGTTTCTGATCTGCCACCCACACTACAGCAGGCTTATCAGGTATCTGTGAGACGATCTGTAGAGGTCTGCAAATCTTCTCTCCTCACAGAGTTAGAGCCGCTCACAGAGGAACGCTCTGAATGAAGATGATGATGATCACCGCCATCGCAAATACAAACAGTATACAAAGGAAAAAATGGTAAAATGGGTTTTTAGAGTGTTTTTAGAGGACGAACTGCAGTGTTCTAAAGAACAAATGTATTAAAACACCTCCTCATTTATTGTTTCTTAACAAAATGAAGGGTATTTTTCACTTACTAACAGTACTAACAGTTATTTAAGACATTACTTAACCATGTAAAATGTTTTTGATAGTTGTATTGTATGTATTGTTAACTAATTTACACATATTTTAAAGTGTTATCAAAAATGGTAATTAACAGGAACAGTTTTCTCTCTCTCTCTCTTTGTTTATGTTTATGTTTCTTAGATTGAGCTTTCTGATGTGATGTATATTTCACGTTCATGTGTGTTCTGTTGTCTATTTTAAACAGCAGTATTACATATATTTTGCACTGTATTTTGTAGACTGTTAGGAGTTAGGTGTTTTTGGGGACAGTTGGTTGTTTCACAGTAACTAAATATATTTCTTCAACAAAAAAAAAAAACTAAAACTAAAACAAGAATAAATAAAAAAAAATAACTAAAACTAAGCACTAATAGAAAATAAAAATGAGCAAACTCACTCTAAAAATGAATTAAAACTCACTGAAATGGAGAAGAAAAAGTGATATAAAATATATAATAAAATAACGAAAAATTCAAAACAATTTTAACCTTGTTGTGGGTCAAGTTCAAGTTTCTGTTTGCACTTTTACTTTTGCAATAACATGAATTATATTGTTTCAGAATTTTAGGATAAATGGACCAATAGATCTTTCATACTGACTTTCATAAAAAGAAGTTAAAAAAAGTTAAAAAGGTTCTTCTCTTCTCCTGTAAAGTCGACACTGTGGAGGTATGAGAGGATATGCGTGACACACTGTAGTAAACTCAGATTTTTATCAGAGCAATTATTTTAATCCGCCGCTCCTGATTCAGCTCTCCGATGTCTTCAGCAGACTCTGACGTGTTCAGAGAGGACTGGGATTATTAACATTATTACTGCAAATTGAAATCTGCAGCAGCAGCACAGAGAATACCTGCATAGGTGTAGAGATGAGCTGAAGGTGAGGAGCAGGACGGATCCCGCTGCTCTGTAGCTGAGGAGGGAGGAGCGGAGCCTGGACCCGGCTGGACCACGTTTTTTCTGGGTTACAGGAAGCCATTCATTATGAGTCTGTCTGTGTTTGTGGGTCAGAGGTTGTATGCAGAGTGCACAGAGAACAGCACAGAGAACAGCACAGAGAACAGGATGTGCGATGTCACTTAAGGCAATTAAATGAAACACATCATGTTGCAATGTTTTGATTCTTGACACAAAAAGGAGATACACAGCTCTGTCTCTGTGTCTGTGTGAGTGACAGGCTGCCGCTGCCTGAGAAGCGTGAGGGGGAGGGGGAGGAGTAAACATGACGTAACCACACGCATGGCCTCCATCCACATGGTTGGGCACGTGCTTGTAAACGTGAGCACGTGTGGAAAGCTGTGCTCCTCAGTCCAGCACAGTTTAGCAGTGCAGATATTTCCAGTTACAGCTGAATTCACGCTTTTAATCCCAGAAAAACGTATTCTTAATCTTATTTACCTTTTAAAAAGACATTTAAATGCTGATTAAAGGACTGGTTACTGTTGTTTTGCTATTTTCCTCGGGTTTTGAGTTGAGCTTGGCACTGACTCAGCTCTTGATAGTTCCAGACGCGAGACAGCGCGCGGGTGGGGGTATATATATTGCAATATATATTGTCGAAAAAAGAGAGCATTTGCAATGTAATTTTTTTCCAATATCATGCAGTACAGCATTTTGCTTTCTTTTCCGCTGAGGTTTTCAGAGTAGAACACGTTTCCATCGACAATCGCAGGTAAAATTATGGGCTGTGTGCTGGCAAGAACTCTGCGATGTGTATCATGATACAGGTGTTACGACTAAACAAATTGACACTAGTTAATATATTATTAATCATTACAAAACATTCTCAACATTCTCCATATTAATTAACAGTATTTTCAAAATTCGTAAAAAAATTTATTGTAGCAACGTGTAATAATGTCTTAACTATTGTCAATTAATAGCTATTTAAGACATTAATTAACCACTCAGCAATGTTTATTACTGTTGTATGTATTGTTAATTAATATATGATATTATTGTGATAAGACAGCAACAATCAATCAACAATCAGAGCAGAATTCCAGAACACTTTTTTAATGCATTAAATATAAAAATGTAAAAAAAAAAAAGATAATATGTAAAAATTATAGAATTAACTGGGCTGAGCCACGAATCTTTACGTCTCCTGGTCAGCACTGTAAAAAATGGTGCCTGAGCTGGATTAATGTAAAAAAAAAAAAAAAAAAAAAATATATATATATATATATATATATATATATATATATATATATATATATATATATATATATATATATATATATATATATATATATATAATATATTTTCCACAATCTTTCTCTGTCCTTTATTTTTTCATGTGATGAGATCTTCCTGCATGTGAAGGTACTTGTGTTTAGTGGCTCATTGATTTGATCCTGATGGAGCAGGGCGATGCTGGATGCTGGATGCGGAGTGTATAGGTGTGATGGAGTGTGGATGAGTGTATTGTATGTGTGTGTGTGTGTGTGTATAGTGTGTGTGTATAGGTGTTTAATGCTCTCTTATATAAGGGATGATTCAGGAGAGCGGGGCGTGGAGAGGGGGGCTGTGAGGGGGGGCGGTGGAGGCATCTCCAGCCCCTTCCCTGGTCGGACACGCTGAAGTGCTGAAGTGCTGAAGTGCTGAAGTGGTGAGCTCATATCACTCCCGCGGTTTTTTATAGCAACTAAAAAACCCTCACACTTCTTCACAGCAGCCCACCAGCACTCCTGCAGAGAGGAGAGCACCGACCAGAGGAGCCGCAATAATGCAGAATGCCAAAATACTGCCGGCCCCACGCGGAAATGCAATATACCACATATATCTCCCTATATCAGTAGCAGTGATTCTGTATATGTTACATATAAGATTATATATATAAGATTTTGCTATTTATAGGTTTATGTTTGAGTAAAATGAACATTGTTGTTTTATTCTATAAACTACAGACAACATTTCTCCCAAATTACAAATAAAAATATTCTCATTTAGAGCATTTATTTACAGAAAATAAATGAGGAATTTTTGAATATGAAAACAAGTTCATATTCATAAAGTTTTAAGAGTTCAGAAATAATCAATATTTGGTGGAATAACCCAAAGAGGTTTTAATCACAGTTTCTTTTTCATGCATCTTGGCATCATGTTCTCCTCCACCAGTCTTACACACTGCTTTTGGATAACTTTATGCTGCTTCACTCCAGGTTTTCAATTTGGTAAAATCAAAAAACTCATCATTTTTAAGTGATCACTTATATAGAGAGAGATAATTTATAAAGTATATATGCAATAAAACTGTACAAATACTGTATATAATATTTCTAATGGGTCTCATACAGAATATATATTTTGTATATATGTGAGCATAGTTGTTTTTCTCAATATAGCCATATATTTTTTATATGTACATATATTACATTTGAAGAAGGTGCGAGTTTTTCTTTTTTTTGCCTGATAAAATATTCCCCCAGTTTAGAAGTATAGAAGCGTTAAGTGGATTCTACACTTGATCTATCTATCTATCTATCTATCTATCTATCTATCTATCTATCTATCTATCTATCTATCTATCTATCTATCTATCTATCTATCTATCTTAAGTTTGGAAAAAAAAAATGGCACAAAAACGAACGAGAGGGCGTCCCAATACTTTTGTCCTGTTAGTAGAACAGGCTTTCATTCATGTTTCCAGCAGTAGCAAGACATCTCAACTGTGAACGTATTCTCATTTGCTACTACTATGACACACACACACACACACACACACACTCACACACACACACACACTCACAGTGACATGGCACCTTGTAGATAATCAGCCAGCGCAGGCCATAGGCGTCCTCAGGGAGGCGGCAAGTTGGGACTGAAAGCCAGCTGCCAGCGTGTATTGAAAAGCTCCAGCTACACATACACACACACACACACACACAGAGGCTTAATTACAGGAGCACGGCAAACAAATTTAGCCAGGATGCTAACCAGAGTGGAGGAGGCAGGAGGGAGCGCTGGCCCAGGTCGGGCTGAAGGGGGGAGGCTATTCTGGGCCGAGCCGTGCTCATTACTTATCACAGCCCGAGTCTCAGCGCTAAAGCAACCTACAATTCAGAGCTCCAGATGGGCTCTTCCACCAGACCCTCCTACACCGCACCAACCCACGGGCCGAGCTTTACCTAAATATACAACACACACACACACACACAAACACCAACATCACCACCACCGGCCTGACACTCCCACAGCAGCTACGCTACCCACCCCACGGCCACCAGTCCTGCATGGCACACGGCTCCTGCCTAAATTAACAATCAAGCACACACCCAGGTTGCCCAGGCCGGCCGGAGCGCACGCTCCATACGCCGAGAACAACACTGCAGCGCTGATGGAGAGCCATGATCTACAGGGGTTCTGAAAGGTTTGTTCCAGGAACTGTTCAAAAAATGAATTGTGATCTAACAGAAAGTCGTCACTGGTGTACTAAGTAACAGATGACGAACAGGTAGACCAAAGAAAAACAACAACAGTTAATGACATAAACATTTTAAATCCTGTAAAGAAAGACCCTAAAATTGACAAATGACACATTATCAGAGGGCAGGAGTTCATAAGCAAAAGAGGCTTTAACTAAATATCAAAACTATTATAAACAAGACGATTAGAAATCTGCTTAGGATCTGATCATGATCCCACACATTCAAGCTCATCTGTGAAACACAGTGGAGGTAGTATCATGGCTTGAGCTTGCATGACGTCTTCTGAATATTCTTTATTAAAGCACAGTGAACCCTACAGAAAGTCTACAGAAAGATTTTGTTTGTCAATTTAAAGAAAGATGCAACAAAACTGATTGCTGGACATCATTCAACATGCAGATAGACGTCAACAGGTCCCTGATGTGATGCAGTTATTGCAAGCAAAAGATTTTGCAGCTAAATATGAAGTCATATTCAGTCTAATTTATGTTAAACTTATCTGTTCCAATAATATTGCTCATAGTAAAATGGTGAGTTCAGATAAAAGGTACTGGAAACTTCGGAAGTGTCTATCAGATCCAGGTATAAGTATAAATACCAGGATATAAAAGATGATTTTTTTATATTTTCTCTCATATTTATGTTTTTATTTATTTCAAACACAAATGTTTTAGTCTATATTAAAAATAAAACAATGATTGGTTTCACCACTCTAATACTTTTGGAGGAGACTGTATATTAGGTTTATACCATTCAAACTGTTTTTTATTTGCATTTTTTTTGTTACTGAATTAGGGTTGAAGTTAGAATCCTGGATACCACTTTATAAAAATGGCACCTTTGAAAAGGGTTTATAAATAGTTTATTAATTAGGTTATAAATCATTAATAAGCAGTTACAACACATGAATAGAAAGTGAAACAGTGGCCTTTCGTGATTCCACATTCGTTTATACTGTTACTAGATGCGAATCTTTCTTTTTTTTTTTTTTTTCATCAGTCAGCATTAATTTTTTTTTTTTAATTTTATTCACTAAACTATAAAAAAACATATTAAATGACTAAACTGGCTTTCTATATTATTTTTTTATTATATATGTAAATTATATGTATATATATATTTTTTAAGCATTTTCAACCTAATTAATAACCACTATTTACACATTTATAAACTATTTATAAACCACTTATAAAGGAGCCTTATTTTAAAGTGCTACTGAATCCTGTTACTCCTGTTAGCTGATGTAACAGGATTGGTAGTTAGTATCGTGTTACGTTTTCTGTAATAAGAGAATAGGTGATAAGCGCTCTGTCCCGTTTGTTATCTAATGTTAGCGTGTTAGCATTAAGCGTTCAGTTACATCAGCTAACATTAATTGAATGATAGTAACTTCCTGCCAGTTCTGTTTCAGGGGTTTTTCTAAATGACATTTCTGTTACGTCAGCTAACGGCCGGCGCTCCGGCTGCACGGCGCTGAGAGAGGGACGGCCAATTATGCTCTCTGGGACTCCTGTAGCGTAGCCTCGGGTTCAGCTGGGGATCTCCTGACTATAGAACCAATACTTAGACCTGCACCACTCAAGCATCCTTTACACATCATTTACATAGAGTGACCATGTTCTGGTTTAGAAAAGAGGACGCTGTGGTGAGGATGTTGTGGCTGGGGGTCTTCAACTTCAAGCAGGCCTGAGTTGTAGGTCTGTATCATTGTGGTTGTCTGTGAGGGGAGGAGGAGTGAAATGACTCAAAAACCATCAACTATAGTACACGATAATACATATTTAATCATTTATCAACAGGTTTAAAGGAGAACTCTGGTGTAAAATTGACTTTTGTTGTAGTAAAACATGATCAAATGTTTTTACCGATGTTGAACAGCACACCTTCGCTCTCCTGCAGCTTTCTGAGATTCAGTCATTTTTGTGCTTTTTGCACAACACTCTGTACAACGGCCACGATAAATCACTTTTTACACCGTTATCCAGCTCAAAGTAGCTCAGCACCTCTTTACTAGAATCGGAAGAGCCCTGACATTTAAAACGAGGCATTAATAACTTAAAAAGTGCAGAAAAAGCTTATTAAAAACAACTTTTTACATCCTATAAGGCTAAGTAGCTTCCGCTCCGAGTGCCGCCATCACTGTACTGATAATAACATATAAGACATATATATATATATATGTATACATATATACATAGACTCTGCATAGCCTGCCTCCTGGCGTAGCAGCCGGTGATCTGTGCATTTACAGTATTTACACTGAGGAAGGTGTTTAATACACCTATAATAATCAATAATAATAATAAACTCACAAGATTTAGTTTGTTACAAACAGCAAAATATTTAGTAGTGATTCAGGAGGCTGTCACACATTACAAATACCTGCTTTTATGCTGAAAGTTCTCGCAGTTATTTGAATAAACTTAAATTTTATGTACTTACAAAGTAACTGAGTCAAAGCAAAATGATGACTTGATTGAGTTAAGTTGAGCCATAAATAATTGAGTTTATATGGTATACTGGGCCAGTGGAGGCAGATGTTGACTACATGTCAGGGTAAATGTACACAAATACCCCCCAGTTTCCTGAAGACACAGTTGTGTGTGGCTGTGTTGTGTTCTGTGGGTGTGCGGGTCTCCAGTGTGCAGTAGGGTAACGAACTCTCTGCATCGTGACCTAAATGAGCGAAATACTGAGCAGAACATTGTGCTGATGCAGCTTTCCATACATACATACATACACAGCGTGCAGCTTTACAGTAAGGCCGAACTATAAAAGTTCTATCAGCATTACTTATCAGAGAAGCGCTGATTGGTTAAAACAAGAAAAAACAGACAAGCCTAGTTTTAATTCATTTAATAAATACAGCTCTGGAAAAAAGTGAAGAGAGCACTTCAGTTTCTGAATCAGCTTCTCTGATTTTGCTATTTATAGGTTTATGTTTGAGTAAAATGAACATTGTTGTTTTATTCTATAAACTACAGACAACATTTCTCCCAAATTCCAAATAAAAATATTCTCATTTAGAGCATTTATTTGCAAAAAATAAGAAACGGCTGAAATAACAAAAGATGAAGAAAAAAAGCTTTCAGACCTCAAAGATAGATAGAGTAAAGTTAGAGGCAGAAGCTCTGAATCTATTGCTGCACAATTTACAAAGTTCTTGGTGGGCTACATTATTATATATTAAATATGATATATTTGAAGAATATTGAGATAAAAGGGGCCTATTTTAGTGATCCATAAGTAAGCCTTTAAACGTCCACCCAACCGCTTGATTTAGGGTGTTAGTGTGTCTTTGCTATCATAACGATGGGAAAAGTACACTTTGTGTGGCTCGTCATGGTTGTATTTTGGGTGTAACGTGAAATAAACCCATCAGGGTCATGTTATGTTACTTAGCTCTTCCCTTTAAGAGCCAGGTGTGCTGTGACTTTGGCAGATTGCTATTTTAACGGTGCAGTGCTTTTGCGCTTCTTAGCAAAGGAAACTGATCTGCTTGTCCAAGAGTGCAGGTGACTGACTGTGTTGACTTTTGACTGTTGTCAGGGTTTTAATCAGTCAGTGGAGCTCCTGTGTTTTAAACCACCACGATACAGTAGCAATACGCAGAAAATTCACCTGAACACACGTTACTTGCAGACCACCACGTTCATCAGCGTAGATACAGTATACTCACAAGCACTGTTGCTATTCAAACGACACAGACAGTGTTAAGTTGTCTAAATGGACTGTTGGTCGGGTGTAAGATAGCAATGAGCCTTGCTATCTTACACGCTTTGCTCAGTCTTTTTGCTTTGCTTAATCTTTATCCACAATCCAAATCCAATCCAATAATTACCAGCTACTTGTTTTTTTGTACTGAAAGCAATATTTGTTAGCTGTTGTTTATTTAATATGATTATTATTTTCCTCCTAAATCAATATGAACACATCGGCAAGAGAAGGCCAAACAGGATCAGCCCCAGAGTGATGCAGAGCAGCAGCAGCGAGCACAGGCAGAGCTGCACGCTAACACAGGCCTTCATTAGAGAGGGAATATAAAGTGCTGATTACGGTACAGAGGAGCAGATCCGCTGTTTACAGTTCAACATATTAATTTCCCTCCACGCTGATCTCAGAGCAGAACACAGAGCTCACACTGCCAGAACTCTCACTCTTTACCCTTCAGACACATGCCTGCTGAGTAAAGAATGCACAGTGTGTGTGTGTGTGTGTGTGTGTGTGTGTGTGTGTGTGTGTGTGTGTGTGTGTGTGTGTGTCTCTAGAGGTTGTGTTTGGAGTAGGAGGGTTTCTGACCTCACTGCTGTGAGTGCAGCACAGAACCAGCACACGGCCTGATAATCAATACACACACACACACACACACTGATACACACACACTCGCTCATACACACACACACACACACACGCTCACTCTGAGTGAGCAGTGGGCGATTTACAGTAATGAGAGACGGTGGGGTTAACTTCAGCCTCATTGTCATTTGCATATTCATCTGTTGCTTGTTTACAGCACGCCTTAATCTCCCATAACACACACGCCATGCACTTTACCAGCACCCTGCTGCTTAATGAAGTGTAAATGCAAAATCCCATTTTACCCCATTATACCCCTTGGTCCTACCACTTACCCCTACCCCTGTGTTTTGCCTCTTGTTAGGCTGGAGGGGTAGGTTAGAGGGAACGAATAGGGGCTTGTTTGCTCTTCATACAGAGATTTTTCTGATTTTTTTACACTTCAAACTGAGAATCACTGGTAAGATGGCACTGGATGGAACAAGCGACCAAAGAAACCCACAAATTTCAGTATTTTCCTTCTTAAAATTGATGATTATCACAATCTATATTACCATAGTTCAATGTGTAGTTTCAATGTTTTATGTCCAATTTTATTTTCCAATTTATGACAAGCATAATAAAGATCGCTAGTACTTTGTCTTAGTAGCTATGTAGCTTAGCTAACTTTCCCGTTCCACCTTAAAAAGTGCAACAGACGGCAGAACCTGCAGCATTTCAGGCGTAACAAAAAAATAAAGTAAAATAAAATAACAGCTAATCAAAGCTAGTGTTTAGTATTAAAGCACAGATACGCGCTGTGGAGACGATGCGCTCACGTGTTTTTTTGGGGCGCATTTTGGTGCGATTTTGTTTTGTGCCTGTGTGAAAACAAACCAAACACAGGGAGAAAACGGAGAGAACATGAAAGCAAATGAACTAATTAATGAACGTACAGTATAACAGTCTTTTCAGATTTTTTATTTTTAATGTATAGCTCAATTTTTTTCCAGCTGTCTGAATCGAATCAGCTGATTTCATGCGTAATGTGGAGCGACAGTCGGGACCGTGAGCAGACAGGCCGAGCTGGTGCTAGTTAGCCAGTGGCTGGACGCCTCTGTGGCCTTCCTGGCCCTTCTTCACCCCCCGTGTGACTTCGGCTCCCCATTACCTATAAATAGCCATGGGTGCTGAGCTAAAGCCGAACCGCGGCAAGCGTCTCTAATCAGCTCAGGTCCGAGGGCACTGCTGCCTGGCCAAAGGCAAAGAGAGAGCTGTGGGACCACCAATATCACTCCCGCTCTGTCTGTCTGTCTCTGCCTCTCTCTAACTAGATAATGAGCTGTAGCATGACCCTGTTTATTTACAGTCACAGAGGAATACGAGCCGGGCGGCACAGGGACCTGGCTCCACAAATCCATATTCCTAATAATATACACTAATACACTATTACACTATTTCAATTATACAGCCCGGCAGCCGCTCGGGGGGCGTGGTCAATACGACGCACAAAAAAAAAAAACTACAAAAAGCACATTAAAACTGACTCTAAATATCATCATATTCACACTAATTAGATAAATGACATCATCACAACTTCCCTGTCTCACTCTGTGCACTAACTTTGCTGATGTAATAAACTGTATATATGTGGAAATGATGAACATGTTTCACTCACTTCTCGAGTGTGTGCTCATATTGTCGCCATAACATAAAGACTCTGGATTCTGATATAAAAAATAAGAAATAACCTAAAAATGATGAGTTTCTTTGATTTTACCAAATTAAAAAGCTCTGGAATATAATCAAGAGGAAGATGGATGATCACAAACCATCAAACCACCAAACTGAACTGCTTGAATTTTTGCACCAGGAGTAAAGCAGCATAAAGTTATCCAAAAGCAGTGTGTAAGACTGGTGGAGGAGAACATGATGCCAAGATGCATGAAAAAAATTGTGATTAAAAACCAACCAGGGTTATTCCACCAAATATTGATTTCTGAACTCGTGAAAATGAATATGAATATGAACGTGTTTTTACTCTTTGCATTATTTGAGGTCTGAAAGCTCTGCATCTTTTTTGTCTGTAGTTTATAGAATAAAACAACAATGTTCATTTTACTCAAACATAAACCTACTGTACAAATAGCAACTATTTATAAGTACACACTGTATGTGTTTAAATGCACCAAAATCTTTTTTAAACAAATTTAAATATCCTGTAATAATTAGTCGTGCTGTGTTACATTGAAAAGTGATTATATATTAATAATACAATAATAATACAAATCTGATACAATGCAATAAACAAATGTAGAATAAAGCAGCTTGCAAAAGTATTCATACCCCTTAAACTTTTTTTTTTAACATATTAGCAAAGTAAAGGCACTTTTAATTAATTACAAATTTTCAGTACTTTTTCCACCTCTGCTTAAAATGAGTTGATAATAACTTTCAGGGAGTTTATTCTAAAAATCTGAATTTGCTGTGTAGAGCAGCAGCAGCTTCAGCACAGCAGCAGAGGGATGATGAATCTTTGAGTGCAGTTTACTCTGGATCAACATTTTGTTTTGAACAAAGTGAGAAAGAAAAGGCGGCCCTTCCCCTCCCTCAACCCCGTCATTACCGACACCCTGCCGTAAACACGGGGTGGGGGGGCGGGGGGGTCAGTTTAGTCTGAGCACATCTACCCCTTCATCAGAGGAAACGTTTGGTTCAGACGCTGCTCTCAGCGCCACAACCAGGTCAGGCTCAGTCTGGAGGAGCCTGATTGGTCAGGCTGAGAGCAGGCCTGTGATTTTATCTACGGGAAGAAAGAGGACCAGAGAGCGTCAGACATGACCGCTGCTCCGAAATCTGATTTCTCTAAACTGATACAGACCTGTGGCTTTTCTTCCTCTCATTGTGAATCTGATCACAATTGTTTAAAAAAAAAGGAGAACAAAGTTAAGAAGAAGTAAAGCAGCATCTCTGTGAAACACTCAGGAGGCGACAAACCCATTGTTTCAGTTTGGCTTCATTGTTCAGAAAGGGATTTATATGAAATTTTAGAGCAGGGTTTCAGAACATCAGATTTAAGTCATTTTAACCAAATACTTCTTAAACTTTTCCTGTAATTCCTTTAAGTTCGCGGAATTTCTTTTTTCATTTTCTCAAATAAAGCTTAAACCCGTTAACAGGCCAGGATTTTTGTCAATTGTCTGCCTGACGTTACATCACTAAACATGAGGATTTCTATTCAAACATTACATAAAAAGCTTTTATGTTTGATAAGGAACGTTACTAAGAAGCTGTAATACTGTAATTATATATATATTTTTAGTAAATCTGCAAATCTCAAAATATAATGAATAAAATCATAAAATTTGCTCTTTTCTGAACTTCATTTTAAAATCAATATTTTTCTGAACACAAATCAAACAGTTTATCTTCTCCAAACCTTTAGTTTCGTCATTTTTGTCTAGTTTTTTTAACGTCTATTTTCAAACCTGCAGAATGAATTTGGGTTGTTTCCTGATTGATTGTTACTGATCTGAATTATTGAGAAAAGGAACAGCCAGTTTCTCCAAGAGTCCTGTAGAAGATTTGATTTCAAACTTCAAATTTTCAAAATGTAAATAAATTATTTTACTGCAGAAAAAAATGGGTTTTGTATCACTACACCTGTAGCCCGTATAAAGGACAAGGCTTTTTAAAGGCTTAAAGGTCCACTAAAGCCCCTGATTTTAGCTGACTCCACCCTCAGCTCAAATAAAAAAAAGCTAAACAATGGGAGGGGTAGTTTGGGTGCAGCAGTGGGTGATGTATGGGTTTAGAGGAGTGGCAGGAGGGAGAGCTGATTGGCTGAGCTGCGGCAGCAGCAGTGTGTCTCTGATAGACAAGATTTTCAAACCTAATTTTTTACCTAATTTTCCCGGTAAAAATGCGAACCTGGCAACCCTGGGCCCAAGGCATACTCTAATTTTCCAGCCGCTTAGAACCTCCACGCCACCAGGGGCCACCAAGGTCACCAAGATACCATGATAAAATATAGTGAAATATATTTTAAAAAACAACACAAAATGAATTTCAATGTTTCTGATGATTCTTAGCTCTGGGCTGGTGAAACTCTCCCGACTTTTCGAGTTGGAGTTCTGACCAATAGAAGCGTTCGATTTAAGATTTTCTACTGAAAACTAGGAAATTATGATTTCCCAGTTTTAAATGGAATGCAGCATTATTTAATAGCACTGATCACGATACCACAGTGCCCCCTGTAGGTATGTTTGCTGTGATAAGAATTACGAAAAAATCCAACTTGCCTGCAGTTAAATAGGCTTTATTCTAAATTATGAAGAGCTGTTTCATCAGTGCTGAATCCCGTATTTTATTTAGGCTGATTTATTTCTGACCTTCTTATCATTCTTCACTGTTTACTGTGGATTTTCTGAGCTGGCTTTTTGACCCGGCTTTGTGTTTTTTGACCTCTGTTTGGATCTCCCTTAAGTACCGTTGGCTCTCAGTCTGGGTTTTGACCTCTTTCAGTTTTATCCAGCAGCATCTTATCAGCATCAGTTTACTCAGTGTTTCTCATACAGAAGCAGATCCTGAGAAAAAAAATAGGAATAGCTCAATACATAAAATAATACAATACAAAAATATAAATATTTAACTCTTTACCTTCTGCTGAACTGTTTGGTAGAGCACTCTTGAGTCACTGTGAGCTCTATTTTAGTGATCTATAGGTGAGCCATCAGTTTGATTTAGGGTGTGGTAAAGTGTGTTTAGTATTGTGAGGTCCTTAAATATATTGTAATCACATTTCACGCAGGGCACAGGCACATCTGTGTTCTTGGAATAGTAAATAATTGATTAAAAGGAAGGATCATTTTATAGAAATAGAAATTATTTTTTTATCCTAACATATTTTTTAAGTGTAGTATACAGTATCTGTAAGAAACATTCAAATGAAATATAGTCCTTAAGGTGCTCAAAACATACAAGTAATAATATGAACTAAAGAAAAAACTATAATACACACATTTTAGAGACAGACAGTGGATATATGAAAATATATACAGTTATAGCTTAAGATATATCTTAATATAGCTTAAGATAAGGGATTTTATGCATCTTGGTATCATGTTCTCCTCCACCAGTCTTACACACTGCTTTTGATAAATTTATGTTTTTACTTCTTGTGATCATCCATCTTCCTCTTGATTATATTCCAGATGTTTTTAATTTGGTAAAATCTAAGAAACTCATACTTTTTTTAAGTGTTAATTGTGCTGTTTTGAAAGTCATTTAGTGCAGTGTTCTGTGTGAGTGTGTGTTGCAGTGTTCAGTACCTGTATAGCTCTGGGGTAAAAGCTGTTTTTCAGTCTTGATGTTCAGGGTGGGCGGAGTTTTTCAGGAGGATATGGGGATAAAAATGACGTTTTTGTTAGATTACTCTGGACGTTTATCTTTATTAATTCCCATAATAGATGATGAACAGCGCAGCTCTGTGACACACAGTGGGAATTCCCGACTCCAGAGCTGACAGAGAGCGTCTGCACTTTCGGTTTGTGTGTGCAGACTTTGATCAGACTGAGATGTGTGGCTGTATGTGCTGCTCGGCATTGTGGGCCGGCGCCTCTGTCCACCCTCACACAGGCCCCTAGCGCTGTCCCTCACACACTCCACAACACTCCACACACACAGGGGGAGATGACCTGTTTAGATTAACCACGCAGAACATGTGTGTGTGTGATGTTTTTTTGATAGACACTGCCTAAAGCTGGAGTGTATGATGATGCCGAGATAAACCCTTAAACCCCAAACTGGACCCATCACTTTCCTTAGTGTCAGAAATAGAACACAACACTTTATGCATTTATTTTAGTTAACCAGATCATGTTAAATTAAAACATTTTAAAGCACAACACTGACATGGCCTTTTTCCTTTTTTTAACACGACATTATCATAAAATTGAACATTTTAGCCCTCAAAACTTGAGTCTAAATCAGAAATCATATTTTTCCAGCTTAATCACATCACATTTATTTACTGTCATGCATGTTTCCACATTGTTTTTGCATGCAATGGTGGATTAACCCATCTCAAACAATTCTACACACTTCTACACACATATTAGTGATGTCAATTGTTTTTGTATTGTATTAATCACAACAATATTATTTGATTAATCATCATTAAAATCTTGATGTATAGAGTTTTAGGCAGACTAGATCCTTCTTTTTAAATTAGAATGTTTTAATGAGCTGAGATACTGATTTAAACTGAAGCTTTAATAGATGAAATGAACACTAGTGTAGCTCCATATTCCACATTTAACAAATTGGAAACGCTGTGTGTGTGTGTGTAAACTCACCATACCTTCATTAATAAGGTCTCCGACTAAAGCATAAAGCTAAGCGAGGCGGGATGTGGCGGGGGAGGGTGTTTGGTTGAAAATGAAGCGCTCTGATTGGACGAAAAGCACTTTTTTACAGGTGAATGGTGAAATTTAAATTGAAAGGGAAAACTCTAAGGCTAACGGTACGTGTAGCCTCGACACATCCTATTCATTTTAATGGAGAGAGACGCTGCATGCCGCGGTGCATGCTGGGTTGCGTTGGATTGAAATAGTTCAGCAGACTTTGAACTTTATTCAAATGAATCTGGCCAATCAGGGAAACAGGGAACAGCAGCCAATCAGGGAACAGCAGGCTGCGACTTTACAGACATAGGAGTCTCACACACACAGAACAAGCGCCTTTTAACCACAGAAGAAGCTGAAAAAATTGCGGAATATGGATTTATGGAACTATAAATTACACTGAGCTTCACTAAAATTCACTATTTTTTATAAAATATTAAACTTGTTTATTCTGTTGCTTCATTTGAATTAAAAAACGTCTCGGAAACAACAATGTTAATTTTAATTTTAATTTTAATTAAACCTATAAATAGCAAAATCTGAGAAACCGATTCAGAAACTGAAGTGCTCTCTTCATGTTTCCCAGATCTGTAGAATCATTGTAGAAAAATGTGGTTATTTACTTTAAAATAAACCACTTTTATACAAAAGTTAAATAAATTAATTTTTAGACAGTCATTCATTGACGTCAGACGGGAGAGAGGTGGTGTCTGTCTGGTCGGTCTGGGTTGATTTTAACAGGTCGGGCTGTTTGAGGGGGGGGGGTGGGGGGGGTCACTGTGTAAGGGTTTGTTTCGGTGGTGGTTTCTCTCAGAGACCGACGTGTAATTTGTGGTCTGAAATTCGGGACCTTTTGTAACCGAGTTCCTTCCAGTTGTAATGTATATCCATACAGATAAATATACAGCAGGTCAACACCCCCCGCCTCCTCACACACACACACACACACACACTGACTGAGTGAGTGTTTGCTCAGTAATGAGATACTGCTTGTAAAATAAAGCCCTCAAAATAAACAAGCAGAGGAATTACAGTGGATCTAGTCTTAAGGCTCTATTGTACGCGATGCTTACTGCTATCTTGAACCTCATCAACAGTCTGTTTTCACGCCTTGCTTCCGCACTGTTAAAATAGCATCTGGCAAATATCTAGTGTGTTTCTATCTTGGTGGCGGGAAACACAGGTGCGCCGCTGACTGATTAAAACCCTGACAGCAGTCAATAGTGATGGACACACTGCAGTGCACAAACCCAACTTTTATATAACCATAAGTAGAATAAAGAAGAAAATACCATTGCTGTTCCTGTAAATGAGCTGCTGGTGTATCTTCACAGCGTGAGATGCACAAAAGCGCAGCGCTGTTTAGATAAGAATGCGCCAATGCTGCCAATGTCAGAGCTCACCTGGCTCTTAAAGGTAATAACAACTGGAGCATTTTTTTACATTTCAAGCTGTGCAAGGTGTACTTTTCCCATCATTACGATAGCAAAGACACACTGATACGCCCTAAATCCAGATCGCTATCGTTCGCTAAAATAGAGCTCTTAGATTTCATGTGTTTGTACTAATACAGAATTTCCCAGCCCCCTATTTAACCACCTAACGCACATTCCTGTCACCTTCCCCTCATAACCGAGCCTATTTTTGGTGCTTTTTCCGCTCCTCTCAGCTTCAGCTCGGCGTGTGTTGAGTTTGGAGTAATTCCAGTCATAGATATTTAACCGGACACAGACAGGAATTGAGGTTATCGCTCTGATGACTCAGCGTGACTTCCTTTCATCCTACTGGTTCGGACTTCAGAGCGCTGGCTGATAAGGCGCTGTGGACACCGGCTGCACATCCTTCTCTCATCTCTCCTCTTTTCCATCAGCTCATCCTGCCGTTCCAGCTGGTGGCGTGGGAACCGAACCCCTTGCGTGACCTTTCAGATGAGCCAGGGGTCACTTCCCTCCACTCCAATCTGCCACCATCTCCCAGAACCTGGATACTAATCTATCACAGCTTTTTCCAATCGCTTAAATATCTCATACAGTATATATCCTGCAGAATGAAGCACTGCAACCAAAACTACACACAGAAATATTACAATTGAACTTTTACATAAAATAACTGCAAACACTGTATAAATGACCTGTAACACACTGCTGGATATGGTGAAAACAAGCTCTCATGATTCACCTATGCTGTGGATCTCTGCAGCTCATTCAGAGTGACCATGGGCCTCTTGGCTGCTCCCCTTCAAACACTTCATTCATATTACTAGATTTCTGTATAAGTAACTGTAACACACTGCTGGATATGATGAAAACAAGCTAATTTATTACCGTTACTGAATACTAAGATAGTTAAAACTGTAGAAAATTCACAAACTGTAGAAAATTCTGCACATAAATATTTACAAATACTCTATTTTTTTTTTAGTTCTCATCAAACAAGTCATTGCAACATATTTATACAGATATATTTACATTTTAGAGTCAACAAAAATATGCTCTCAAGAAAGAGTAAACTAAAGAGAAGTAAACTTACAAAAGAAATGTGCAGAGAAAATATATACAAAAGAGGATATATCACCAGTGTTTTTTAGAGCTTATTTTCTTATTTTCTTATTGAAGTGGTAATAATTCATGTAAATAAATGTTACTTTTTTATGCCACACATAGCGCTTTACATTTAGGCCAAAAAGTTCAACTTCTACATGATGATCTGTGTGTTCTTACATGGCTTGTAGCTACAAACTGCACTTATTATACCTTTCTTCCAACAATGTATTTCTTCTTTTCACTCTTCCATAAACTTATAGTTGTCCTGTAAAAAGATACTCCTGATCCACCTGAGCTGATGTGGATCTCTGCAGCTCCTCCAGAGTGACCATGGACCTTTTGGCTGCTTCTCTGAACTACAGTAAAATCACTGTAAAGTACAAATTTACAACAAAATGTAGTTAAAGTAAAGTAAAGTAAAATACATTTTGTAGTGGAAATATTACTATAATGCAGGATGTCCCTCCCCCATAGCCAAGAAATTTAAATCACAAATATTCCAGATTCTTTATGAATGAGCAAAGAAGTGTGCGCACACATACCCAGGTGTGTGTGTGTGTGTGTGTGTTCATGAGCATGTGTAATTTGTGGAACTGCCTAATCAGCTGTTGAGCTGTTTACAGCCCCCTGTAGCCTGGAGGAGCCCCAGTGAGCACAGTGACACACACACACACACACACACACACACAAAAGCATGCATACACATACATGTACACACACACACACGTACGCGTACACACACACACACACACGTATGGGCTGAGCTTCATTATGCTGCGTGTGATTTGCAATGCTGAATTAGGGCCCACAGGTGAGAATTTAAAGCAGGAGAGCCCACTCTGCATACCCACGCATCCCTAATGCACATCTTCACCCAACCCATAATAATCAAATCCTCTTAACTACAGTTCCAGGAGTAACCAGGATATACACCATAAGGACAAAAGTATTGGGACACCTGTTTATACTGTGTTCTTTCTGAAATTTCATCTGAAGTTTCTCTGAATCTTCTGATGATATTATGCTCTGTAGAAAATAAAATATCCAAGATCTGCACAATTTTAAGTTTGTAAAATTGTGAAGATATTGGATATTTTACTTTCTACAGAGCATAATATCATCAGAAGATTCAGAAGATTTGTGTAGACATGTGTGTGCGAAGAGTGAAGCATCTGGTAGAGATTTGCACGTCTAGAGACTGGGATTTTTGCCCTATTCTTCTTTGCAGTATGATGCTGCCACCACCATGTTTCACAGTGGGATGGTAATGCTAACTTAAAGATGCTTCACACTTCGCATACACACGTCTAAATAAATCTTCTGTAGATGATAAAATATTCAATATCTTCACAATTTACATTTTGTGAATGTTTTCTGTGATTATTCCACAGATTTTCTATCTAAAACACTCTTTTAAGATAAAATAAGATAAGATAAGATAATATTAGATTAGAAAACTCAATGTTTTTAAAGTAAATTCAACTCAACTTATCCAGTCTTACAGTATAACAAAAATTAAAACGTTAAAACAACTTGAAGTTTTTATTACTGATTACTTAATTTTTTTAAGGCAACCGGTTTCCTCAAATTTTTTTAAGTAAATTCAACTCAAAGGCAAGAAAAAAAGGCAAGTAATCTCAACTTATTTGTTATATCTTACAGTATAACAAAAATAAAAAAAGTTAAATCAACTTCCCCTTTAGTTGTAATAACTTCATGATCTTAAGTTTTCATTACTTATTACTTAACCTTTTTAAGGCAACCGGTTTCCTCAGATTTTTTAAATTAATTTAACTAAACTACTACTACTTTCCTGAGGAGGTACTTAAATAGGAAAAGTTTAAAGGAGCAGAAGAGCCAATAGATCACATGACTGGAAGAATCACTAGAAGAACCTTTTTTTAAAGGGTATAAAGTGGGCTGGACTGTGGGGTGGAGAGCTCTGCTGTGAGTTAAACAGTTAGACAGTGCCATGCTTTGCCATGTTTGGTGTTGTTTCCTGTGTGTGTGTATGGTGTGTGTGTGTGTGTGTGTGTGTGTGTGTATGGTGTGTATATGTGTATGAGTGTGTGCGCTCTCGCTATGTTCCCTGCTGGTGCTGCTCATTCCCTGGTTCCTCAGGGTGAACGTGGGCACTGGAGGGGATCTGTGGTCCAGGTCGCCACCCTTCAGTTGCCATGGTGCCGCCGCCGCCACGGAGGTGAAAATTAAAGATGGCAGGAGGCGTCTCGCACCGCACCTCGCTCCGTCCCGAGAGGGGGGGGGGGGGGGCGGCCGGTCAACAGACGACAGACGTCTCAGGGGCCCGAACACACACTGAGAGCAACGGAGGAAAAAGAGAAGAGACAGAATGAAACACTGGAGAGAGAAAAGAGATAGAAAGAGAGAGAGAGAGCTGCATATTTGTGCCGGCTCATCACGCAGGGTGCAGCGAGGTGTGACAGATTTCACCTTTTCATCGCACAAATTACTGATGTGTCCCTCTATTGTTCTGCCTTCTGTTTAGCGGCTGCTCCCGTTCACTTCAGGAGGAACGTTATGATCTGATATCACGCAATGCCACCAACAACACAGTCACGACACAGTGCTAACACAGTAACGACACAGTAACGACACAGTACTGACACAGTCCTAACACAGTAATGACACAGTAACGATACAGTAACAACACAGTCCTGACACAGTGCTAACACAGTAACGACACAGTAACGACACAGTACTGACACAGTCCTAACACAGTAATGACACAGTAACGATACAGTAACAACACAGTCCTGACACAGTAATGACACAGTAACGACACAGTACTGACAGAGTGCTGACACAGTCCTGACACAGTAACGACACAGTCCTGACACATTAACAACATAGTAATGACACAGTACCGACACAGTAACAACACAGTACTGACACAGTACCGACACAGTAACGACACAGTCCTGACACATTAACAACATAGTAATGACACAGTACCGACTCAGTAACGACACAGTAACAACACAGTACTGACACAGTACCGACACAGTAACGACACAGTCCTGACACTGTAACGACACAGTACTGACACAGTAACGACACAGTGCTGACACAGTCCTGACACAGTAACGACACAGTAACAACACATTAGCGACACAATAACAACACAGTAATGACACAGTAATGACACAGTAACGACACAGTAACAACACATTAGCGACACAATAACAACACAGTAACGACACAGTAATGACACAGCAATGACACAGTCCTGGCACATTGCTGACAGTGCCGACACAGTAACGACACAGTTACAGCACAGTGTGGACACTGTAACAACACAGTACTGACACAGTCCTGACACAGTAACGACACAGTCCTGACACAGTAACGACACAGTACCGACACAGTTAACAACACAGTCCTGACACAGTTATGACACAGAAACGACACAGTACTGACACGGTAACAACACAGTCCTGACACAGTAATGACACATTAACAACACAGTAATTGACACAGTAACGACACAGTGTGTGTGTGTGTGTGTGTGTGTGTGTGTGTAAGTGTGTGTGATGTGTGTGTGTGTGTGTGTGTGTGTGATGAGTGTGTAGTATGAGTCAGTGTGGTCAGTGTGGTTGTCCATTCTGGATGCCTTCACTCAAACACTATAATCTTCTTCATTTTCATCTCTCATCATAAAAGCTAAATCCCATTTATTGCAAAACTGCTTGTTTTCATAAAACAAATAAGTCCAGAAAACTGTTCGCTCTTCTGCTCGGCTGGATCATCGATGTTGGAGTGAAACTGTTGCTCAGAGACGTGATGCACTTTGGTGAATGAATATGAACTTGTTTTCTTTGCATTATTTGAGGTCTGAAAGTTCTGCATCTTTTTTGTTATTTCAGTCATTTCTCATTTTCTGTAAATAAATGCTCTAAATGAGAATATTTTTATTTGGAATTTGGGAGAAATGTCGTCTGTAGTTTGTAGAATAAAACAAAAATGTTAATTTTACTCAAACATAAACCTATAAACAGCAAAATCAGAGAAACTGATTCAGAAACTGAAGTGGTGTCTTCATTTTTTTAGAGCTGTATTTTGGTAAGCTCCATTGCTACTTTAATGGTGCAGGTGCAATGTGTGATAATAGACTGTTGGCGGGGTGTAAGATAGCAATGAGCATTGCGATGCACCTTGCACGGGGTGTAAGATAGAGCCCAGAGAGAAAGAGAAAGAGAAAGAGAGAGAATGAAAGTAAGTGTAAAGCATGAGGATGAGTGTGATAGAGTGTGAGATGAGTGTGCGAGGGCTCCGGGGGCGGGGGGGTTATAGGCTGAGTGTGGCCTGGGTTTGGGCAGGCCGGAGGGTGGGGATTGTGGTGCTGGCCGGCCGGTCGGTCTGCCGTTTCCATGCAGACGGGTCAGGGCGGTTACGGGGGAGGATGTGAAGGAGGAGGCACCACCCTTCTGCTCCGGCTTTGTTGTGTGACACACACTCAGCCCACCCTAACATTCCAACTCCTATATTCAGCCTTCGGCACAATTGCAGGTTTGCACAGTTACAAACGGGAGCAAGGCTCGGCTCAGCTGAGGACACTGGCACAGAGAGAGAGAGAGAGAGAGAGAGAGAGAGAGAGATGAAGACAGGAAGTTCTCACTTTCTCCAAAACTATTAACTTATATATTAATATGTACAGGGTTTGGAGAATGAAACTGAAACACCTGGTTTTAGAGCACAGTAATTGATTGTGGTGACGGACAGTTCTGGTGGAAACAGGAGAGTTGAGGTGCACATTGAATTCTGCGTGATTTGATCAGCCGTGGTTTTATGTTTTTTGGATACAATCCGGGTTAGCACCCGAACATCCCTTTCAGACAGCTTCCTCTTACAGCGTCCACAGTTAATCCTGTTGGATGTGGCTGGTCCTTCTTGGTGTTATGCTGACATTACCCTGGATACCGTGGCTCTTGATGCATCACAAAGACTTGCTGTCTTGGTCACAGATGCTCCAGCAAGACGTGCACCAACAATTTGTCCTCTTTTGAACTCTGGTATGTCTCCCATAATGTTGTGTGCATTGTAATATTTAGAGCAGAACTGTGCTCTTACCCTGCTAATTGAACCTTCACACTCTGCTCTTACTGATGCAATGTGCAATTAATGAAGATTAATTTCATTCAGAAGATTAATTTCATTTCAGTTTCATTGTCCAACCCCTGTATGTAACCATGCTGCAGAGTTATTACCAAAGCCTCACTATCATACGCATTCCGATGCACATACACAGTATGTAGTGATATGTTGTGCAAATTACAAATAAACATTAATACTTAAAACTATTAAAATATTAAAATATCAAAATGTAAAGAGATACTAAAATTAACTGGTTAAATTCACCTGGTCTAAACATAGACTTGTCCAATACCTAGAACTGAAACACTACACTACTTTACACTAGAGCTTCTGCAACTGGGACACACACACACCTATACAAACACACACACACACACACACACACACACACACACACACACAGGGTGAGTGGTGTGTCAGGTGAAAGGGTGTGGTGGAGTGATGACGGAGCTGCTAATCTGGATCATGACAACAAAAACAGTGTGCAGTTACAAGAGCTGAGATCACACACACACACACACACGTCAACTCTACTTTTATTAATTATGTATAAAATAGGCATTAATTAACACACCTTTCCACACACACACACACACACACACACACACACACACACACACACACACACACACACACACGTATCCCAAAAAACATTCATTAGGAGGCCAGGCCAGGCTAAAAACACACACACACACATACACACACACATAGACACATCTATACGCACATACACATATACACCCTCTCTCTGGCACACCACACTGTAGGCCTCAGCACCCTCTTTCATACCCTTTCATACCCCCACCCAACACACACACACACTCTTACCACATACATACACAATCGTCATACCCACAGCTCAGCACACAAACACACACGCGCCCCTCCCATTACCCGACTTAGACTGCACCGCAGGCCGCAGAGAGAGAGGTGGTTGTTAGGAGTCTGGGGTTTGGTGCATTTAGACCCTCTGGGCTATTTATGAGGTTACAGCAGCATACACACATTCATCAGATACACACACCTGTCTCTCTCTCTCTCTCTCTCTCTCTCTTTTCCTACCTCTGTTTCTTTCTCCATGAATATACAGTATTGTTTTTTTTATTCTATAAACTATGCACAACATTTCTCCCAAATTCCAAATAAAAATATTGTCATTTAGAGCATTTATTTACAGAAAATGAGAAATGGCTGAAATAACAAAAAAAAGATGCAGATGCATCTTGGCATCATGTTCTCCTCCACCAGTCTTACACACTGCTTTTGGATAACTTTATGCTGCTTTACTCCTGGTGCAAAATTTAAGCAGTTCAGTTTGGTGGTTTGATGGTTTGTGATCATCCATCTTCCTCTTGATTATATTCCAGAGGTTTTTAATTTGGTAAAATCAAAGAAAATCATCATTTTTAAGTGCTCTCTAATTTTTTTTACTGGACTCTAGTTGCAAATTTGGCAACATGTTGCACATTTTGATTTGATTAGAGAGGTATTACATCTCCTGACTGAAATATGAATAGGATTTTTCTTAGTAACACTGAACCCAGTCTCTCTTTACGGTTAAAGACCCGCCTGTCAAGAAAAGCACCAATCAGCTTGCTGCAGGTTGTGCAGAGAGTGGAGGAGGGTCAGCATGCTTGTGGAGATCTGCGCAAGCACAGCAACCAGAACAGGACGAAAAATCTTATTGTATTGTTTACTAAATTAAAGTTCACTTACTGAATCAATTATTACTTTTCCAATGATGTTAAAAAGATCTGATGATCTGATGTTTAGTTTCCAATTAGAAAATTTTGGTTCATTCCCATTTCAAAAGGAAGAGACAGGAAACTGGTCTCGCAAGACATTAGATATCTGCCTGCTGGTTTTACAAAAATGTCTGCAGAGTGAATAAAATTTCCTATAAGAACTTTAGGTTCATTTCTATAGGAGGGATGGAGCCACAGTTACAGAGGATTGTTGATTAAAACTGGTCTTAAAGTGAATGTGCTTTGATTCAGTGAATCACAGTTGAAGGAGTGACTGCCAGCCGCCTCCTGTGAACATCTCAGACCCGTATGACTGAGATGACAAAAGACACGGCGTCGTATTTGCGAGAGTGGAAAACAAGCCTACGCTTTTAATGGCAGTGGGAAGGCTTTGGGCCGGCCCCTCGCTGAGGAATGATCAAATGGAAGATGGCGGTGTTTGGGCTGCGAGAGGGAGCGGAGGGCTTTGCTCTAATTAAACATGGGCCTGTTAAGGCCATTATTCTCTGTGTGGGATGGGTTGTGGTTTGAGAGGAACCTTGAATATCCAGTGTGGCTTGATTTGATTGAGCCCCCTCAGACGAAACAGGGCATGTTTAACAGACATCACACCCTAACGGGGACAGTACACACGTCTCTCTCTCTTTCTGTCTCTCTCTCTTTCTGTCTCTCTCTCTCTCTCTCTGCAGGGTGTGTGGTGTAAGGATTCAGACTGATGCTTGGCTCTCAAAGGATCCAGCGTTTGTAATTTAGGATTACACAATGCCTGGCTCATCGCTTAAGTGTTACGTGTGTCATAAGGCCGTACTGTCCACATTGAAATAACTGAAACTTCTGCGGTCTTAAGCTCAATCTGGACGGGATTAGTTTCTCAGGGGGACATCTGTAAAAAAAATTCTACTTCTACTCTTTAGTGACTTCTCAGTCAAATGACATTGCGTTGTTCAGTAGCTCCTCCATTTCCACTCGCCGTTGTGTTTTTAACGTGGATCTCCATGGAAACAGAGCGTGTTCATAGTGTAATTACGGTGCGCGGCAGTGGACAAATAGCTTTTAACTTTATTAAACGCAAGGAAACGAAACTCAGAGATGTGCGTCTGGACGGGACTAAAATTACCGGAGGAGCACGGAGTTCAGAGAAAAACAGTAGATAATTCAGCCTGTAATCTCAGAGGACGTCTGAGAAAAACACCTACATGATCGTTCTGGACGGGAATAAAATCACAGAGGATAAAGAAAAAAACATAAAAGAGAAAATTACCCAGAACTAATCCCGTCCCGATAGGGCTTTAGGCTGCCTAAAGGTCTCAATTTAACATAGTTTTAAATGTCAGGACTCTCCGGATTCTACCAATGAAGTGTGGAGCTACTTGGAGCTGAATAACAGTGTAAAAAGAGATTTATCTGCAGGGGCAAAATATGCCCCATTTCACTCAGTCTAAAAGCCTGTTTGGGCAAAGTGAAAAAAAATGGATATCAGAAAGCTGCAGGAGAGCGGAGAAGAGCTCTTCAACAAAGATTTTTTTCATCATGTTTTCATAAATACACCCAAAATCATTTCACACCGGAGTTCTCCTTTAAGACTGTTAGCTATTACAATGACTTTTGCATTCTCATGTCATTAATATAATAATATAATAATCAGTGAATCTGGAAGAGAACTGCATTTCCACAAACACTGAATTTTAAGGTGGGTCCAAACAAAATCTCATACTGTTACAACCCCAGTTGTATTATATAGTATACAGTTGTATTATATGTATTGTAGTTTTTAGGCAGGTGTAATCAGACACAATGACACAGTGGTGCATGAGACATAAGACAATAATCATAGGAGAATAAATAAATAAATAAACAATAAGAAACAATAAAAATGTCATATTAAAGCAAATTAAAATGGTCTGGTTGGTTGGGTGGGGGTATTAGTCATTGTTACATTTACAGTGGATGACACACTGCACTGTCTGAGAAGCACAGAGACACTGAGGTTTTCTGTCTGACTGTTCAGAGATGAGACAAACACACACACTCGCACACACACACACACACACACACACACAAACAGACCTGTTCATTACGAGCCGTCCAGACAAAGACCATATAACACAAACACCAATAAAACCCCGCTGTCCGACAGAACGAGGTGCTTAAGTGAGAATCACTCTCAGGAACGAGGCTCTGCTCTCAATTAAAGAGAAATCAGAGAGGCGTGAGAGAAAAGCCCATTTTAACATATGACTCCCGGTTTAACCCCGTCAACAGCCAGGACCCGCCGGCCTCCACCGACACACACTCTCTTCATTCTGACCATATTAGGAAGCGTTCGCTTTGCTGTTCCATGATTTAAATCGTATAAAAAGAAAACAACACAAGGCCGAGATTATAAAAGTGAGCCAATTCAAATATGAACAGTAATAATTGTTGTTATTACTTAGTAATATAATAATGATAACTTTCATCATCATAATTTAGGTATTACCCAGAACAGAGAAAATATATATACTATGCAGTTTATGAACATAATTTACTAAATGTTTTACAAAAAACATGATATAAAGCAACCAATTTTATCATTAAAATTATACAGACATAACGACAGGCTGATAAATAAACATATAGATAAACAGATAAATAGGATGTATGGATGAGTGAACAGACATAGATAAAGATAGACAGACAGACAGATAGATACATGAACAAATATATGGGATGGATTGATGGATGGATGGATGGATGGATGAATGGATGGATAAATGGAGACAGACAGAGAGACAGAAATGGCAGGACAGACATGGATAGTCAGACAGACTTAGACATAGATAATATAACAGACAGGCAGACAGACAGACAGACCAACAAAGATCAGACCAACAAAGTGAGATAGACAAATATAGATCGACAGACAGACAGGCAGATGTAGACAGGCATAGTATGACAGACAGACAAAGATAAAGACAGACAGGCAGACAGGTATTTAGACAGATTTAGACATAGACAATAAGACAGACAGACAGACAGACTGATGTAGACAAGTTTAGTATGACAATCAGACATAAAATTAATATTCAGACAGACCTAGTCAAAGACAATATGACAGACAGACTGACTTACAGACAGACAGACAGTTAGTTAGACAGACATTGTTAGTAAGACAGAAAGGAAACAGACAGACAGACAGTGTGTGGAGGTCTTCAGTAGACTGTTTAACACTGCTTACCTGTGTTTTACCTGATCAGCTGTGATTTATGATTTACAGCTCTTTGAAGAGCATCTTCATCACTGCAGAACTACAGCACAGCATTAGAAGGCCTCAGGGCCTGTGTGTGTGTGGTGGGTGTGTGTGTGGTGTGTGTGTGTGTGTGTGTGGTGCTTCCTGTTCCTGTGCTCATATTAAACCTCTACTCAGACTTTATTGAGACTGGATGCTGGTGGTAAATGGATGGTAAGGTCTGAGTCTGAGAGCTGGTCCTCCCTCAGCCCCTCCTCTTCCTGAGTACCTGACACCTTCCTCTCCTCCAACCAACTTCTCTCCTCCGTCCATCTGCCCCCTTGCCACCTCTCCCACTCCCTTCCAGCTCACCCACCTACTCAACGGGTGCTCACACACTCACACACTCCCAAGCAGCAAACAGCCCCGGCAGCGCGCAGCGGGGGGTCGGCCACAGTGCTGGGAATCAGATCACCAGCAGGGGGCGCCGAGGCCCAGCGGCGCTGCAGCACCTGGATACTCAACCATCAACCATCACCAAAACAACCGCTTATTAAAGAGACAACAAACCATAAAACACAGTGAAACATGTTCCTCTGTATGTGCTAAAATATAAATATACCAGTCCTGCGTAATTTAGTATAAACATTACCTAACCTTTAAAAAATTACGGTTTTATTACAGTCATTTCTGCCTCTGCAGCGCCACCTCAGGTTCAACTGCGCTACAGGTGAGGATGGGTATAGTAAGGGTGTTCGTCTACTAACTCATCCCTGGTGACGTCCAACCATATGCATCTCGCAACTACCAGAGGCACACTGCTGCTGCTGCTACTGCTACTGCAGATCAGCCCAATCAGCTCTTCTTCATGCCCCACCTCTAAACCCATACATCACCCAGTGCCCCTCCCATTTTTCTTTTAGCATTTTTTAGCAATTCGAGCTGAGAGTGAAGTCAGCCAAAATCAGACAGTTTAGTTTCCCTTGAATATAGATGGATGGATGAATGGATGGATGGATGCTAGATGATAGACATTGTCTTGCAAAAGTATTCATACCCCTTGAAATTGTCCACATTTTGTCACCTTACAAACACAAACTTAAATGAATTTTATTGAGATTTTAATTGATAGACCTATCTATCTATTGGATGATGGATTGATGGAACAGTGCTGCTTGGGATGATCAAAGCTTGGGGACATTTCTTTTAACATTGGGGACATTTTTTATAAACTAACCCTGCTTTACATATTTTGTTCCACAACTTTATCCAGTCTGTTGAGTTTCTTGGTCTTCATTACAATGCTGTTTGTTCACTAGTGTTCTCCAACAAACCACTGAGGCCTTCAGAGAACAGCTCTTTAAATTTATACTAAATTTATACTAAATTACACACAGCTGGATTAACTCTATTAACTCATTAACTCTATTGACTCTATTAACTCATTCAGTGACTTCTGAAGGCGATTGATAACACTGGATTTTATTAAGGGGGTTCAGATTAAAGGGGGCTGAATACTTTTGTATTTTGTTCATTACACTTTTTCAGACTTTGTGTTTGTCTTAAAATCACTTAAAATCTCAATAAAATATATTTGAAGTTTGTGTTTGTAAGGTGACAAAATGTGGAAAAGTTCAAGGGGTATGAATTGTTTTTTTTCAATAGTTCTGTATGTTTTAATGTTATTTTTTTAATTGTACCTTTTCATATATCTGATATCTACAGAATCTTAAATATGCCTCGGTCTGTGGAGCTGAGCTGAGCTGAACTGAACTGTCTCACAGCAGCCGGTCTGCTCGAGCTCACTGTGGGACTGGATTTATCTGCTGGTCTGTCTGGCCTACTGTCCCCACCTGCTGGCTAAAGAGACTCATTCTTCCTGTACCAGTTTTACCTGAAGATAAAAAAAAAACACCTGTTAAAATTCTAAAGTCTTAAACCTTAAGTCCTAGTCAAGTCATCCCATTTTAACAGGAAATTAAAGTTTATAATCCCAGAGAAGTAGTTGATTACTAATATATTAGTATATAGTAGAATATTAATCACACATATTTTAAAGGTTTCCATTTATTACAACAAAAATAAGGACAGGTATAAAGGAGAGTCAATGAGTTTAATTTATGCAGTGAAATAAAATTCAACATTTTTTTTTTTGACAGCGACGATATGCAGTTTATTTTGATTATGTGATTAAATGTTGTTTATTTAACACTATTGTTAATAAATAGGGTTGTTAAGTCCTTTTAAATCTTAAAGCCCAAGTCCGATTCCTAACCTAGTTCAGTAAATATCCAGTTATCGTGTATATCTTTGATATCAATATATCATAATAATATTTATTACAGAACCGGACGGCTCTATTCGCTGACTGCACACAAATTAATAGACTTGTTCCACCCTAAACGATGTTAAATATTCACACAATTCCAATAACAGCTGCTTTTTCTTTAAGTTTTCATTCCACCTTAAACAGTGAAGCAGTTACAGGTGACTGGATTGACTGATGCACTTTGCATTTAAGGTGGTACAGAGCTGCAAGCTGGAGAATAAACAGCTGTGTTAGCTTATATTCACGTGAATCTCCAGCATAAAGTGAGACTTTAAAGCACTTTAAAGCAGAAACTCTGTGAGGATCTGTGAGTTGTAAAGGGTTGTCCTTATTAGAATTTTATTAGAATTTTTGTTTAGGGCTCCAGGGAAGTCCAGACTGGCTTTGTCTGCGTATACATTATTATATAGTGTATTGATGAATGAACTAAATTGTTTGCAATTGCTTAACTGTTGTTTTTAAAAAGTTCTTTTTGTGAATAATAAAGATTATGAGTGGGCTTTTGTAGAGATTGTACAGATTGCTGAGATGAGAGTTCCAGTCCAGAGCTTGTTAGCAACATTAGCTTAGCATAGCTCAAAGTAATTGCATGTCAAATAGCAAGATAAAAGCTAATTTAAAGCATAGTTTAACAGGAAGTGTGAAAAGAAGAGGTTAAGTGTTGTTGTGCCAATATAGGTCATTAGTAATTAGTACAAAACACACCTAATTTGCAAGCCATGGTATCTCAGGTGTTTGCTATATACTGTATATATCGCTGCTATAAGTGGTTGGCATTTCAGGTGGTGGCTATGGTATTGCTAAGTAGTTGCTATGATGTTGCTAAGTGGTTATTAGGTGGTTGCTTTATGTTGACTGGTGGCTTCTAGTTCTAGTGACTAGGTGGATAAAATGGTATAGTTAAGTGGTTGCAAGGTTTTGGTATGGTGTTGGTAAGTGGTTGCCATTGTATTTTAAGTCATTGCTATGGTGTTGCTAGGTGGTTGCTATAGTGTTTGTAAGTAGTGTTACTATGTTTTGTGTTTAAGGACAAAATTACCTTCAGACGCGTGACCTGCTTGTGTGTCCAGTCTTTGAACTCGGACGCCCCACTGCTGCTAACCCAGAGCCTGATAAGCACCGGTTCCATCAGTGAGTCAGAGACAGACGCAGGGCGTTGGGTCTGGAGGCCGGATCTGCAGCTCGGTGCAGGGCAGGCTGCTGTAGGTGGGTGTGAGGGCAGCTGGGTGGTTAATATGAGGCTGTAATGGATTATAGATGGGATCCGGGTCAGAGACGGAGGGCCGAGGCTGCAGTAGTGAACGAGACGCTCAGTTTAATTCCATGTTTTGGTCTTTGGCTCTTTTTTAAGCGCAGGCCGCAGCCTCACGGAAATATCATCACTGCGACGGACTCTCCCTCACTAATTACTGCCTACTGTACCAGCCAACAGCTCAGCCTCTCACTCACTATACTGCTCTTACTCTCTCGCTCGTTCAGCTTTCTCTCAGTTTTCTCTACCATTGCCTTCACTATTTCCTTATATATACAGTACTGTGCAAAAGTTTTAGGCACCTGTGGAAATTTTAAGTAAAGAAAAAGCTTTTATCTGTGCAGTAAGTGTTTATTATCTTAGTAAAACACATTATCTCAGCATTACAATAAATAGGTGTTTTAAGTTTTCCTTAAAACAACATCTCCTAATCTCACCTCCTCATCTAATAGAGTTTAATAGAGTTATTTATTTCTAGTTCTCATCATATTAATCAACACCTGGTTTGGTCTTGTTCTTCACCTTATTGGCTCACAGGATAAAACAGTATTTAACATACTTAGTTAAAATAAGTAACAATTCCTTGTTACGTTTTACTGTATTTATGTTTATTTGCATCTGTTCAAATCATATGTGGTCCTTTTTTTCAGGTAAAAAAAAAACACTCATATTGCTCTGGTGCCTAAAACTTTTGCACAGTACCGTATACACCTGCATTAATATGAGAAAAAACACGTACATGATCGTTCTGGATGGGAAAAAAATCACAGAGCATAAAACAAACATAAAAGAGAAAATTACCCAGAACCTCCAGAGAAAATGTTGTCTGTAGTTTATAGAATAAAACAACAATGTTCATTTTATTCAAACATAAACCTATAAATAGCAAAATCAGAGAAACTGATTCAGAAACTGAAACGATCTCTTTTTGTCCCAGAGCTGTATGAATCACTCAGAAGAATTACAATGATAAAGTAAAGTTGGATGTTAACAGTGACCTAAGGTAAGATTTAAGGAAAGTGTTGCACACTTGACTTGGGAAGGTGTGTGTGTGTGTGTGTGTGTGTGTGTGTGTGTGTGTGTGTGTGTGTTGGGGCGCAGGCTGGTGTTAGGTAATGTGTGGAGGGTGAAAGATGGAGTGATGAAGTGAGGGAAGGGATGAAGGGATGGGAAAGAGGAGGGTGCTGGAAGTCTGCAGGAAGATGGATCTCACCAGGAAGATTAATTAGTCTCTGACAGCGACAGCTAAAGTGTCACAGCCATCTGGAGAGTGTGGAACTTCAGGAGACTTCTGACTGTGTGTGTGTGTGTGCGTGTGTGTGTGTGTGTGTGTGTGTGTGTGTGTGTGTGTGTGTGTGTGTGTGTGTGTGTGTGTGTGTGTGTGTGTGTGTAAATGTGCGCATCCATGCATGCTTATGAGACTTGGAACTGTGCTTTCTGTATGTGTGTGTGTGTGTGTGTGTGTGTGTGTGTGTGTGGTTGTTGTCGATTAGAAAAGTTCTCAGAAAACATGTGAAAAGCAACTGCAGAGTGTTAGAGAGGACCATCAGCTCCCATGACCTTCACAGCTAGTGTGTGTGTGTGTGTGTGTGTGTTGCACATACATTATATGAGCAAAACTATTTGAGACACCTGGTCACTCATTGTTTCTTCTAAAACTAAGGTATTAAAAAAGTTTATCCTGCTTTTATTGGAATAACTGTCTCTAATGTCAGTAATTTGAGTGTAACTTAAAGTAACTTTATTCATTAAACAACGTGGAACAAACATAGGGACATACAGCTCTGTAAAAAATGAGTTTTATTGATTTTACCAAATTATAAACCTCTGGAATATAATCAAGAGGAAGATGGATGATCACAAACCATCAAACCACCAAACTGAACTGCTTGAATTTTTACACCAGGAGTAAAGCAGCATAAAGTTATCCAAAAGCAGTGTGTAAGACTGGTGGAGGAGAACATGATGCCAAGATGCATTAAAAAAAAACTGTGATTAAAAACCAACCAGGGTAATTTCACCAAATATTGATTTCTGAACTCTTAAAACTTGATGAATATGAACTTGTTTTCTTTGATTTCTTTTTTTTCTCTGATTTTGCTATTTATAGGTTTATGTTTGAGTAAAATGAACATTGTTGTTTTATTCTATAAACTACAGACAACATTTCTCCCAAATTACAAATAAAAATATTCTCATTTAGAGCATTTATTTACAGAAAATGAGAAATGGCTGAAATAACAAAAAAGATGCAGAACTTTCAGACCTCACTTAATGCAAAGAAAACAACAAGTTCATATTCATAAAGTTTAAGAGTTCAGAAATAATCAATATTTGGTTGAATAATCCAAATGGTTTTTAATCCCAGTTTTTTTTTCATGCATCTTGTCATCATGTTCTCCTCCACCAGTCTTACACACTGCTTTTGGATAACTTTACGCTGCTTTACTCCTGGTGCAAAAAATCAAGCAGTTCAGTTTGGTGGTTTGATGGTTTGTGATCATCCATCTTCCTCTTGATTATATTCCAGAGGTTTTAAATTTGATAAAATTAAAAAGAAACTCATTATTTTTAAGTGCTCTCTTATTTTCTTCAGAGCTGTATGTACATAAAACATAAAACAGTAATTATTTTTCTGTTGCCATGTGTTGTTGTGACCAGAAGGGGGCAGTGGAAACGATGGACAGAGGCTGATGCGGCAGTATGTCGATGTAACCAGCAGGCGGCGCCACACATCAGCAAACTTTCAAATAAATTAAGAAATATAAAATATTCCTTTATAAACACGCCAGTGATTTATTGATGAAGCTCATAGCATCACAAATAATGCAGTAATATTATTACTAATAACGTATTTACGGCGAAATTGAAAAAAAAAAAAAAAAAAATATATATATATATATATATATATATATATATATATATACATTATGTATTTTGTAGCCATATAAACTGCAATCTGTTACTACCATGAGTATACTGATAGTATATGTGTTACATATAACATTTGTGTTATACAGTGTCTTAGATGCATAACCCTCCAAGTTAGGTTTTGGATAATTAATGTACATTTATTTTACCTCGCAATAGAATTATCAAACAACAAAAAAACACAACAATAAAAACTGTACATAATGTAAAAAAAGTTATTTAAATTGAATTTTAACTTTACTCTATATTTGTTAATTCAGAAAAAAATATTGAGTAATTACGTGTTATTACAATGTGTTTGTATGAAATGCAAACAATACGCTGCAATATGAAAGACTCATTATACTGATATAAACGATTGAATATCTCAAAATAATAACTGAATATCTTAAAATACCACAGTATCTAGTAAACCTATAGTAAAAACATTAATTAAATAGTTATTATGAATTAAATACAAAATAACGACTTAGTATCTCAAAATAATAACTCAGTATCAGAAAATAACAAATTAAAAAGGACTTAAAGTATCTTATATCATATTAATGGCATACTATGTAAAAATGATTTGTATCTTAAAATAAAGACACATACGGGCTCTTAGGGAACTTCCGGTGCCTCGTGCTGAAACCGCTCTCCGACTACATTTCCCAGTATTCCTGAGTGGAGCCGTGACGTCACACTCCCTGCATTCTCCTCTCCCGGGTCGTGTCTGAGTAACGCAACCGGAGCTTTTCCCCTCACCGCCCTCCACCCACACACACACCCGGGTCCCCCGGCCCGCAGACCCCGCCAGCGCACCCATGACCCGGCGGATTTAACGCGCGGAGGCCGCCCGGATCCCCCCGCCAGCCTGAGTCCGCAGTTCGGGTGAGTTCGGCCGCGTTTCTGCCCTTATGTGAGCGGGTCGCTCTGTAAACAGTGAGCCGCCGCCGCCGCTGCTACTGCCGCTGTCAGGAACCATCAGTGTAGCTGTAGCTTTACTGAGCCTCTCTCACACTGTTTACAGCTAAAACTCGCCTTATTCCGCCTTAAAAACACTTAAATTCTTCACCAGCGTGTAAAAGAAGAGTCTAAAATATAAATATCAGCACTGAGCTGCTTCTGTTAGTGCTGTAAACCTGTTGACAACGTGTCTGTTGTGTAGAATCTGCTGTAACTACAATAGTTAAGCTAGTTAGCTTAGCTAGTTTGGGTTTAGCGAGAGTTAAGTAACGTTAGCTAATTAACTAACTATTTAACTTAATTAACTAATTAAAAACGTCTGGAATATAATCAAGAGGAAGATGGATGAACACAAACCATCAAACCACCAAACTGAACGGCTTAATTTTTTGCACCAGGAGTAAAGCAGCATAAAGTTATCCAAAAGCAGTGTGTAAGACTGGTGGAGGAGGAGAACATGATGCCAAGATGCATGAAAAAAAAAACTGTGATTAAAAACCAACCAGGGTTATTCCACCAAATATTTATTTCTGAACTCTTAAAACTTTATGAATATGATTTCTTTAGTAATTTCAGTCAATTCACATTTTCTGCAAATGAATGCTCTAATTGATATTGAATATTTTTATTTGGAATTTGGGAGAAATGTTGTCTGTAGTTTATAGAATAAAACAATAATGTTCATTTTACTCAAACATAAACCTATAAATAGCAAAATCAGATAAATTTATTTAAAAACTTAAGTGGTCTCTTAATTTTTTCCAGAGCTGTATTTAACTACTTAAATAAGGTAGTTAGGCTTAATTCTCCACGTTAGGCTAACTAGTTAGCTTCACTCATCTGGCTGGCTGCTTTTTATCATTAATCAATCAGTAATCTCTGTTTGGCCATTGACTTGAATTGCGCTGCATTGTTGTCCTGATTGATTGATTGATTGATCAGTTGAATGATTAAGTGGTTGATTTATTTTGGCCGTGTGTTGTGTAGGGATGAGTGATATGACCCTTAAATAATATCACGATATTTCATGATATTTTCACGATAACGATACTTTTGGTGATATGACAAAACACTGAATAAAATATATACATATTTTAAGAATACACTACTGAAACGAAATGAAAATGTAATTTTATTATTGCATACGATATGAAACAGCATACCCCTAACTGAGATCTTAAAAAAAATACAAGAATATTATCAGATTTATAACAAAAGTAAATTATCCAAATATCTCCATATGTCCAAAATTAAAGTAAAATAAATCATACTGGACAGATATAAATGTTGGCGATATGATTGTGTACGATACGATATGACACACTCCTAATATACAATTCAGTATATTGCAATATATTAATTTATAGCTTGTTGCGTTGTGATATATATATATATATATATATATATATATATATATATATATATATATATATATGTTCTTGTCAATGCACACATTTATTTAGTGTGTTATAATAGTACTAATGATTATAATAATAATGATTAATAGGGTTGCACAGAGGGAATGTGGAAATTCTTGCTGATGCCGATAACTGCTAACCGATATTATACATGTCCATATCTTCCAATGCCAATAAACACATTTATAATTTACAGAGATACTATACTTTTTGGTCTAACTTAACAAACAAATGTTACATTTATTTGCATTACATTTTAGCTTTCTACCAACTTATGCAAACAATAAAATTGAAAAGTTTTCTCTTAATTTTTTTTTTTTTTCATTTTTTTTGGCTAACAGATCCTTACATAGACTGTTCACTGCTTTAAATACTATTTTTTAACAGGTAAAAAAAAAAATCTTTTGACATTAATCCTTTTTCGGCATACAATAAATACACCATGACCAATGCTGATTAAGCCTGATACTGATATAATTCCAGTATCATCATGCATCCCTAAAGATTATCAAACCAAAGTTGGGGTTTTAGTTTGAGATAAATTAGCTAAAATGCAGGGTAGCAGTTCATTTTAAAATATTATTATGGTATTAAAATGTGAGGTTCTCTCTTTTCTAGAGTATACAGAGCATTATGTTTTTCTGCTGGATCTGGCTGCAGTATTAGCAGTAGTAATAATAATGTGGGTCATGTGAGGCTGTAAAGTGTGCAGTGCATGCTTTATGAAGGACTGGAGCTCAGCACTGTTGCGTCATCTTTGTTGACCGGCTCCAGAGCTCGGCATGTTAGCATGTCTGGCTAAAATGCTAACAGGGGATGAGCTTTACAGATGTTGAGAGGTTGGCTGAGCTCCAGTCTCGGCCACGTTGAGACAGGGGCGGGTGTTCCAGCACATGATTTAATTTAAAGCTGCAGTGCCCTCAGCTCAGCTCTGCTCTGCAGTCAGGTTAACATTCAGTACATGTTCAAATAGTTCATATATACAGTATATCTAATAAAAGCTGCTCAGATCAGATTTGTGTATCTTGTCGGTTCACATTCACTGTAAATGTAAGTGATCTGTATCTGTGTGTAATGTGAACACAGAATCTGTCCCTGAATCGTCTCACATGCTGCACATTGATACCTGTATAAACGCCTCCTTCTTCACCAACAACAAAAACCCTCATATTAGAGAGAGGAGAGACTCGTAGCTTTATAAAAGGAAATGGATGTAGAGTTAGCAGCTCATATGTGGAGCATCTTTTGCTGGAGTGAAGAAACAGGAAACAGCTGCTCTTAAGTTCATGCTCAGGTCCAGGAGGTGAAAAAAAAAGGACAGTTTGCTTTTGCTGTTTTTTTTTGCAGCTGCACCAAGAAATACAGTGTGGGTACGAGAGACAAGCACATAGCCCCAATGCTAATGCTAATGTGTAAAAGCAGCAAGATGCATAAATTCAGATTTGACCGTTCACATTCATGTCGCATTTTCGTGAATCAGATACATATCTGATTTAGGACCACATATGAAAGTTACTCAAATCTGATTTGAATGAATCAGATTTGGCACGTTCACACAGCCATAAAAAAACAGATCTGAGCCACATTGAGCAAAAAATCAGATTTGAGTCACTTCAGCCTGGTAATGTGAATGTAGTAATAGAATAGTACTGCCTGCAGAGCTAATTATAGATTTCACCTTATTCTGATCATATTGGCAAAATATCATGGTAATTAAAATGTTTACAGGAAACAAAAGATAAAAAATAAAGTAATTAAAATATTATGTCTGTGTAGTCTTAAGTCTAAAAATATATGATAAATAGTCAAAAGAATGTAAAATCTTAAATAATTAAAATAAATAAGGTTTTGAGGGCCAAAAGGTACAGTATTTAAAAAATGACTCATATATAAAATACAAAATATAAACCTGTTTAATTTTCTATACTGTTTCTATTCATACTATAAGTCTATGTGTGTGTGTGTGTGTGTGTGTGTCTGTAAAGCAGAGTCTAGCTCTTTGCCCTCGGGTTAAGTGTGCAGATTGCTGATCTCCACTGAACTGAATGGAGTCTTGGTTCATTTGCAGCCTGACTGAACTGAGAGGGGAAGAAATAAGGTGGATGTCGTGGCCTTACTAGAGAGATGATGATGCCTGGCACCTTAAATTCAGTGTTTTTTTTTTTTTCATTATTTTAAAATGTTTTGCATTGTAGATTAATATTAAACTCATCCAAACTTTGAAGAAAAACATATGGAATTATTTACTAAACAAAAACGTGGTAAACAAACCAGAATATGTTTTATATTTTACATTTTTCAAAGTAGCTCCTCTTATTTCAGTGATCAGTTTTGCACATCTCTGCTGGATTTTCTCAGTCAGCTTTATGAAGTAGAGTCACCTGTACCCCTCGTGATTTGACCAGCCGTGGTTTTATGTTTTTTGGATACAATCCGGGTCAGCACCCGAACATCCCTTTCAGACAGCTTCCTCTTACAGCGTCCACAGTTAATCCTGTTGGATGTGGTTGGTCCTTCTTGGTGGTATGCTGACATTACCCTGGATACCGTGGCTCTTGATGCATCACAAAGACTTGCTGTCTTGGTCACAGATGCTCCAGCAAGACGTGCACCAACAATTTGTCCTCTTTTGAACTCTGGTATGTCTCCCATAATGTTGTGTGCATTGTAATATTTAGAGCAGAACTGTGCTCTTACCCTGCTAATTGAAACTTCACACTCTGCTCCTACTGGTGCAATGTGCAATTAATGAAGATTGACATATATATATATATATATATATATATATATATGGCATTGGCTATAGAGGCATGGTGCCAATAGATTCATGTTACTTTATCTACAAAGACTAGATAAGTTATATGTGTGCATTTGCACATCTTTGTCAGCAATGGGTGCAACTTAATCTCAATGCATTCAAAAAGAAAATCTTCCACACATTAATTTGTAATGCAAGTTAACAATTTTACCATTTTTTTCTCCAGCTTCCTCCCATAACTCTCTTTAAAAAAAAGGCTGTTTGCCAGTACCAGCATTTTAATAATTTTAATTATGATTAATCACAGAATATTGTTGTGCTTTATACAGTTTTTTGAGAATTATAGAATTGACACTAATAATATTAATATAATTGTATTTTCTTTAACAGCTTAACATATTAAAAGCTTTTTATATATCATTTGACACCAAGATAAAACCCCTGATTTCAGGAAATCTGTACCAATACTTTTGTTAGAAAAGTGTATTTATGAGCATGTGTAGAGGAAAGCAGGCTGTTTAAATCATTTAGGCACTGCTAGGATTTGCTGTGTGTGTGTGTTGAAGTACTGGTGCTGTGTTAGGTGGTAGGTCAGGTTTAACCAGTGTTCCAGATCTACAGATGATCAGATGTCTTAAGCTGTGTTTACCCACTAACAGTTAAGACGCCACTCACTGCAAAAAATCACTAGAAATTAATATAAAGTTTAAGTGTAAATTTATTACATGTAGTCCAGCCGACTAAACCACTGCCACTGTGATCAAGAGATCACTCTCTGTTCGAATCCCCGTCATACAGCTTGCCTTTAGCTGCTGGAGCCCTGAGAGAGCACAGTTGTCCTTGCTGTCTCTGGGTGGTTACAATACAGTAGATGGCGCTCTCTTTTTCCCCCTCATCACTCATAGGGTGATGTGGATCAGCACAAGGATGCGTCTGTGAGCCGGTGTATCAGAACTGAGTCACTGCGCTTTTTTTTCCTCAAGTGTGTTGCTTGTGTGTTGCTACTCTGCAATTTGAAAAGAGGAGTCTGACTACACATGTGTCAGAAGAGGCGTGTGCTAGTTGTCACCATCCTGGTGTTGTGGTATCACTAGTATTGGGGGATATACAGTTGAGTAGCAGCGGAATGGGTGGGATAAATAAATTAATATAATAACTTTTTTATTCTTATTTTATTACAGCAATTCATTATTATCGTCCATTCCTTAATTCCTTTTTGATGGAGAGCTGAAATTAGTCTTTATTCTCTTTTATTTTATATTGTTTTTCCATTCCACCTTAAATGCTGCAGCCTCTGCTGTCTGTTGCACTACTTAAGGTGGAACTGGAAAGTTAGCTAGCTAGCTAGATAGACACTGAGATGAACTGTTGGCAATGTTCTAATGATTGTTATGAAAAAAATGCCATAAAACATTGACTCTATACATTAAACTGTGGTTATTTATTGGTTATTGTTATTTTTTTTATAGAAAATACACAAATTTGTAAGTTTCTTTGGTCTCTTTTGCTGCACCATCTTGCCAGTGATTCTTGTATCCCTCTGTTTGAAGTTTTCCTCTGAAAAATCTCAGTTTAAAGGATTATGTCGCCCCAACACTTCCCCCTACACATCTAGGGCTAGGGCTTAGTAGTAGGGCGAATGGGTGAATGGGATTGGGCCTAACTCTCCAACTCAACCCATGCAAAGTACTGGATGGAGCTCCATCATTCCTGAGTTAAGAAGGTTTTTTGCAGATGTTCTGCAGTCCTTCAGTGTGTTGTGCTTGAGTAGAGAGGAACGCTGAGACTGCTGTAAGTGTGTGTGTGTGTGTGTGTGTGTGTGTGTGTAGGTATCTAGTGTTTCCTGAGGTATTGATAGGTTGGCTCTGCAGGGTTGATTGGAGGCAGGGCTGAAGGCAGGGCTGTAGTGGGGGGTTGGAGGGGTGATGGTAATTGTGCTCTGTGTGTGTGTGTGTGTGTGTGATGCAGCTTGTCCTTGCTGAAAGTCACAGCCCACAGCTAAACACACAGCGCTGTATTAGCATTCTGGGTAACTCCTAGAAGAGCACGGTACAATAGCTGCGCTGTGATTACCGTATTTTTAACACTATAAGGCGCACTGGATTATAAGGCTCATTAATCAATAAGCATCTATTTTCTGATCTCTTTTCATATATATGGTGCAGTAAGTGACCCTAGTAAGGAATAGGGGTGTCGCCATGTTTCCTTTCTAATTCAGCAGATCTCTCTGCTGGATGGTGGTCGGGGGGTAACTAAGTTAAGTAAAGCTATGTTATGCTAAGTAAACAAAACTGTAATTCTTAAAAAAAAATATTTTCTTTTAAAGTGAAATTAGTGCTGGATGTTAATCTACATAAATTTCTCTTCTATTTGGGTTAGTAAAGTGCTAATATTTCTAGATTTCCACTAAGGTTAATGCTGCCTGAGACAGCCACACTGACGAACCCTGAGTGTTCTGGTAAACCAGGGCGATATTAGCTAGCGGTTCATCACACATAGCTTGTTTTATCACGGTAAACACACAGACTACAGTCCAGTATACTCACCACTTAGCGCTGTGGTTAGGGGCTTCTGCTAATGCTGCTCCAGCAGTGCTAGCCAGAGTTAGCAGCAGGCTACAGGCTGATAATACTCACCTCTGAACGCCAGGTTAGTGGCTAATGCTAATACTCTTGAGTCTCGATAAAATATTGTTTGATAAACTAACTATTTGTCCACTGCTACGCACAGTAATTACAATTCGAGCACACGTTTCCTTGAAGATCCACGTTAAAAACACAACAGCGAGTGGAAATGGAGGAGGTACTGAACGCTGTGATGTCATGTGACCGAGAGAAAAGCTAAAAACTCACTGGTCCTCCTGTTTTTTCAGTTGCAGTCTGGATGCAGGAGTTTTATCACTGAGTAAAAGTGTGAAATATTTTTCACAGACGCCCCCCTGAGAAACTAGAAATAATCGTTGACTAATTGAAAAAAAGAATGAACAGGTTAATCAGTTGTAACCCTACTAATAACAACTAAAGCTAATTCTAAATTGTGAATGGTTTGAGAATGGCTCGTTTATTTGAAGAATATTGAATGTTTTCCTCCTCTGTAAGGCCGAGTGAATGGTTTGATTGTTGTTCTTGCAGGGATTTACCACAGTTCCCCTCTGAATGGTGAGTGAACTGAAGGTGAGGTATTACAGTCTATTAATCTGTCTCAGAGTTTACGGCTGCAGCGTGTGAACCTGTTTCATTGTTCTACGCTGGTCTTTGTGAAATCCTATTACGTGATCGTTCTCATGCTGGGTATATTCTGGGCCGTGTTTTATAACTACTTATATTCAGTTAACTCCTCTTCCTCTCGGTTTTTAACTAAGAGCTAAATCTTCCCAGTTTGGGACTGTTGTTGTTTCTGGTGATAAACTGAGAGGGCTGGGCTGATCTGTAGTAACGGGTGGTGCTGTTTTGGAGCAGTTAACCCACCCAGACAGAGGAGAGACTGGCAGAGCTCTGAATGGCATTCCTGACATTGTGTGTGAACTGGATGTGCTGGTGTTCGCATGCACGTGCACGTGGACACACGCCAATGCTTTTTTTAGTGTTTGGGTGTTTTACGATTGTGTGTATGTGTGTGTATGTGTGTGTATGTGTGTGTATGTGTGTGTATGTATGTGTGTGTATATGTGTGTGTATGTGTGTGTATGTTGGTTAGCTTACCATCAGTGTGTAGTCTTACCCACCAGGGCTTCCTTTCATGGGGTATTTCATTATATTTTATATAATGGTTGTTTGCCTAGCTGTTGTGTTGTTGGCTGTGCTGGTAATGCACTGAGAACTGCAATGCAGGATTAAAGTTGCCATGCATTGAAAAAATATGCACTGGCATACACTTGTTGTTGAGTATGAAAATGTTATTGCAATCAGTAATGATGCTTTTTGTTGTCTTTTTTTACTCCTAAACGTTCCAGGATTTAAAAATATTCCAATGTTTTAATAATATTAATAATAGTTTAATAACACAATTTTTTTGCATTATTTGTTAACACTGTGAAGTGTTGAGTTTATGGTAAAATTAACTCTAGCAGCTGAGAGCTGTATTTTACTCTAGATTAGATAAACTCTTTAGATTTAACTCCTGAACAGAGTTAAAAGTTACTTGAACTTTGTTATAGAGTGTATTCAATATTCGATGGTCATGCATGCATGCATATATATATATATATATATATATATATATATATAGTTGGTATATTAACTCTCAGGGAGTTTATTCCAAAAACTAGAATTTGCTGTGTCTGTAAACTCCTTTTTTAGGTGGTAAACACTAAGTTGTATGCACACATCTGCACGATGTTGTAGTGTGAACGTGTCGATGGGTATTGTGCTACACTAGTGCAGCACAGCAGAATGTAGCATGTAGGCCAGCGAGGGGCACAGCGCCCATTCACCAGTCCCTCACATCCCTGCCCTAAAGCGGCATTATTACAACACTGGAGAAACAATGGCCCTGTTGTTGAGTTCAGTGTCAAAAGCCTCCTCAGCCCACCAGCACCATCCATCTCCCCAAACATCCACCAATCAAACCCAAGCAGCCCCATCGAGCCACCAAACCCAGAACCCACCACTATTTATATAATACTACAGTCATTAAAAACCTGGAAAAATCATGGAATTTAAAAAAAGCAATAATTTCTAGGCAAGAATAAGTTTTGGAAAAATAAAAATACCCAGAAAGTTTTGTAAAAGTCATGAAAATTTGGTCTACAATTTTTTTGTATTTTTGTGTTTCAGTTTGTCGATGTAGAAAATCTATTTTGAGCTACAAATACATCCATCAGCTAAGAGTTGATGCAGTAAGATTGTGTCATCATTTTATCTAATTTATTTTAGACCTACTATAGTCAGTTTTAATTATAGTTTTAGATTGATTAAAAAATCACATGGTCATGAAAATTTGTCTTGAAGGCAAAAAAAAGTCATGAAAAAAAAAAATCATGGAAATTTATTGGTTAAAACATGTATAAACCCTGATTCAGAATTTTATTATTTTTTTATCATTTTATTTCTAGTTTTTCCCACTTTTATTTAACTGTGCTGTGTTGCTGTGCTAATAGCTACTCAATATATCAGCTAAAAGATGCACTCTCGAGAGGGGACTCCAGTTACTGTGTGGAGAAGTGTGAAGTGTGGAGCTACTTTCAGAATGTTAATGGTGTAAAATTAGTAATTGCTTTGCGTGTTTAGCACTGTGCCCCAATCACTAGCATTGTAAGGTTGATGCATTTATTGGTGCATGTCCTTTCATAGCTATGCTAAGGAATCCCAGCGCTAACGCACATGCTCACGCCGTGTTTACTGACTGCTGAGTTGTCAACATTTAAACCGATGACAACATTTGGGCGAGCAGAGTGAAGGGCGTTGCCAGGGCAACCGGTTGGCATAGTGATGACTGTGAACGCCACCATCAATCAGAACTGAGCCCTAGGCCTTTATGATGTCATCATTTCTGTCTCGCTGGCATACTGGCATGAAGCGCCAACACAGCAACACGTCACTATGATAAAACAGCAGACCCCCGAGACCCTGACAAACTGAAGCACATATCCAGGCCTGTCTAGATCATTTGATCATTTTTATTGGACTATATGCTGTCTCAGATGTTATTGTAATTACAAACAATTTTATGCCACTGATAAAATGCTAATAATCATAATACTTTCATAAATGTTTAACTTCTTACATGCATGAAGGCAGCATTAAACTGTATTAAAAAATGATTAGTTTCGTTGATTTTGCCAAATTTTATAAGCCTCTGGCACCAGGAGTAAAACAGCATAAAGTTATCCAAAAGCAGTGTGTAAGACTGGTGGAGGAGAACATGATGCCAAGATGCATGAAAAAAAACTGTGATTAAAAACCAACTAGTGTTATTCCACCAAATATTGATTTCTGAACTCTTAAAACTTTATGAATATGAGCTTGTTTGTTTTCTTTGCATTATTTGAGGTCTGAAAGCTCTGCATCTTTTTTGTTATTTCAGCCATTTCTCATGTCTGTAGTTTATAGAATAAAACAACAATGTTGAATCCCTTAAAATGGGGTTCTTTTAACTAAGAGAGGCCTGGTTCAGAGTAAGGTCAGATTAGCGGCTTCGCTACGAGCTAAACCGCCGCCCTGTATTTTACTACAGCATTCTTTCACTCTGCAGACGGAGCCACAGATCCTGAACTGATAATCAGAGACTCACAGTATTTCAGCTCCACAGACCAAACAAAAAACCCTGACAGAATAATCAAATATGAAGCTGATTAATAACTAAAATTTTAGTATTTATCTTTTTTCCTTTTTTTTTATTAGCATTTAACACTATACACACTCTCTCTCTGTCTCTCATTCTCTCTCTCACACACACACACACACACACACACACACACAGATCTGTGGAATGTAGGAAGTGGAATGTGTGGAGTGTGTAGTGGCTTTTTATTCCCCCCTAAAGGCATGGTTTCTACTGACCCAGCATTTCCAAACACAATATTCCATTCATGATTTAGAAGTGAAATAATTTATGATTCTATTTTCAGCTCTCATAAATCCACAGCATTAGCATAATCTGTTTGTTAATAAGGTCTGTATAAACTACACTTCTTTAGAAGGTTCTATCATCTCCTTATCTTACATAACCTACTTTAAGGAACACTTTTTGTAGATATTTACTGTACCAATTAGTGGTGGGAATCTCTAGCACCTTCCGAATGGAAAGCCAGTTTCATCATGCTTAATCTACACAGATTTCTCTTCTGAAAACTGTTTATTTTGGTGAGTAAAGTGCTTTAGTTTATTTATAGTTAGCTTAGATTTCCAGATTTCCACTAAGGCTGGGTGCAGCAGCATTAGCTTTAGCCACTAAGGCTAACAGTAAATGCCGCAAGACAGCTCTACACTAAGAAATCCTGAGAGTTCCAGCAGTAAGCCAGGGTGATTTTAGCTAGCGGTTTTAACATGTTAGCTTGTTTTAACACGGTAAATGTGCAGGCTACAGTATAAAATACTCACCTCTGAATGGCGAAAGAGCTAGTGCTGCGGTTAATGGGTAATGCTAATACAGCTCCAGCAGTGCTAGCCGGGGTTAGCAGCAGACTACAGGCCAATAATGCTGACCTCTGAGTGGCGAAAGAGCTGGTGCTTAGTGCAGTTAGCAGCTAATGCTAATACTGCTCCAGCCATGCTAGCCAGTGTGTGTGTGTGTGTGCGGGTTTATCCTTGCGCTGTGTGTTTGGGTTCTCTCAGTGTGAAGCAGACCCAGAATAGCTGTGTTTAATCTGCTCCTCACTCCAGTTTAACCAGGTTGGGATTGAGCAGACGGTGTAATCAGTTACTGGTGCACACACTCAGGTGTTTGAGGGGGGGATCACTGTGGCCTAACACTGAGTGAGTGCTGGATTATATGTGTGTAAAAGTCTTTCTGCCCTGACGGACAGGTGATAATCTGTGTGTACGTTACTGTTAGTCCATAAACTCCACACTTCAGTCAGAGGCTCAGTGAGATTCACTGGTGAAATGAGTCACAATTCACCAAAACATCCCACAAATAAAGTTTTTTTTGTTAAAAATAACGATAACCGCTATATTACCATGGTTTAATGTGTGTAGGCTGTGTCGCTGTAAGGCTGTGTGTGTCTGTTATTGGATGTGGCTGTGTGTGTCTCTCTCTGCCTCGATGTGTATCTGTGTCTGTGTGTGGCTGCCTGTGTGTGGCTGCCTGTGTGTGGCTTCCTTTGTGTGTCTCTCTCTGACTGTGTGTCCGTGACTGTGTGTCCGTGACTGTGTGTCCGTGACTGTGTGTCCGTGACTGTGTGTCCGTGACTGTGTGTTTGTCTGTGTTGCTGTGTTCGTAAGCTGTGTATGGCTTTAGCTGTGTATGGTTTAGGCTGTGTGTGCCTTAGGCTGTGTGTGTGTGTGTGACTGGCTGTGTGTAGGCTGTGTGTGTCTTTGTCTCTGTGTGTGTCTCTGTGACTGTATTCATGTCTCTGTGTGTTCGTAAGCTGTGTGTTCATGAGCTGTGTGTTCGGCTGTGTTCGTGGCTGTCTGTGTTCATCTCTGTGTTTATCTCTGTGTGTGTTTGTGCCTGTGTTCGTTCCTGTGTTCAGAGGTAAATTCCCTGAAGGGATGGTTGATTAGTTTTTGGATTTGTGCTGCTGCTGCTCACTCTGAGTTGTCAGCAGGGCTGGGCCTCCTTGTGCTTCTCTGTGCTGCTGGCAGGACTGTGCTCCACAGAGATGGACATCACAGTTAGAGGTGGTGTGGAGAACTGTGTTCAGCTTCAGAGGCCTGTTCTGATGTTTTGTTGTTGTGCAGAATATTGCGATATATTAATATTGAATCATAATTTCGTCATAATCGTCAGTTTTTGCCAATATTTAATTTCTACTCACAGTCTAACGTCTCTCACACACACACACACACACACACACACACACACACACACACACACACACGCCGCATGTATGGAATGCGTGTGGATGTGTGTCCTGGTGCTGCTGTGGTGTTTAGAGTGGGGATGGCTCTCTCAGGGACCGGGGCGGGTCCACTCTTTGTTAGAACAGCTGTTCTCAGAGTGAGCGAGGCAGTGGAGGAAGAGAGAGAGAGAGAGAGAGAGAGAGAGATAGAGATTGATTGGAGGAAAAGAGGGAGAGAGAGAGGCACGTTTTGACCACGTGGCTGAGAGCGACCACATGGAGGAGGATCTCACACACCACCGCGCCGAGACAACAAAGACCAGACACACACCGCCACCTCCTCATCCCTCCATCCCTCCATCCCCACACCTTCACGCTTCCATTCTATTTATACAGCAGCCCGACGCCCCGCCTCCACTCCAGCCCAAACCTGTGCTCATATCCTGTATACACAGCATCTCCCTCACATCTCTGTAAATATTTTATTATATCTTTCCATAGAGCAACACTGAAGATATGACACTTTGATACAGTGGAAAATAAAATTTGGGCACAATGTGGATATTTTATTTAGGGTGAAACCAGTGATTTAGACATTTATATCTGTGTGTTAAGTTAATTTGTGGGCACAGCTAATTTACACTGTCATACTGTATCTGTACACTGATTACTTTACACTGACTCAAAATGTCCTATGTATCTGTATCACTGTATCTTCATTGTTCTCCCATGAAAAAGATTTTATATAATATTTACAGCAATGTGACGAGTGTACGCACTAGTGTGAGATACTGTATTGTTTTTCTGCTGTTCTGGATCAGCACTAGAACTAGACAAAATCACACTGTTCTCATTATGTTTTATTATATATCTACTAGAGACAGATTATATCTGTTCAGTATCATTTATTTTACTTTAATCCTGAATATATGGAGATATTTGGAGTGAATTATTATTATTAGTATCATGACGGATCATTCTGGATCATTTATTTCTTCTGTTAGAAATCTGATCAAATTCTTGTATATTTTAATATCTCAGTTAGTGGTGTGCCATATCATATCACATTGTATGCAATTAAAAATTGAATTTTCATTATGTTGCAGTAGTGTATTGTTGAAATAATCTCTTCAAATTCAGTGTTTTGTCATATCACCAAGAGTATCCTTAAAAACTAATTACTCATTTTATATAATTATTTTAGGGCCATATCGCCCAACCCTGGTGTTTAAACCATGCAGAGTTGTCGTTATTTCACCCCATAATTTGCTCAGGGAAAAAGATGTATAGTTTAAGCCGTTACATAAATTAAGCATTTTAAATAATGCGTTAAAATAATTTAAAATAATTTTTTTGTATTAAATTTTTTTAGGGAATTTAGGAAAAAAAGAAAAAAAAAGTATCGCTTTGGTATTGGTATCGAATTTAAAGTATTGTGTTGGTACAATGGTACAATGTACATTTTAAAACAATACACAACCCTAATCCCCTGTATTGTGACACATATCTTATTATCAAGTTCTTGCATATACACAGCTCTAGGAGTAAGTGGGCGTAAAGAAGTAAAGCAGTACTGGTTATACTGGTAGACAGAAGCGAGACCAGTTTACCTGTAAGGGCAGATGAAGCCCCAGTGTTTGTTAGTAAGGTACCGTGCTGCTCCAGTTGTAAATCCTCTTTGCTTGGCCTGAACTCAAGCAGTGATTTACAGGAGATTACAGTCCCTCTCTCTCTCTGAGGAGGAGGAGGAGAGAGCGAGAGATACAGAGGTGAGTCAGTAAGTGCAGGACGGAGTGAGAGAAAGAGGAAGAGGAGGAGGAAGGAAGGAGGGAAGCAGGGAAGGAAGCACCAGTGGAAGTTAAACTGAGAATGAGGGAACTGGAAACCAGACCACAGTGAAAGAGGAGGAGAGATGTGAGAACAATGAGAACCTACAGCTCCTTAATAATGATTTAGATCAGTGGCTCTCCAACCGTAAAACCGGTTTCACTGATATATATATAATCATTATAATACGTATAATGCATATACAAGAGTATTAATGATGGAAATCTAAAATCTGTGTGTGTCTACCAGTGTTTAACCTGGTAGATCCTGTATAAAAGCTTGAAAGTTCAGTTTTTACAGTTTTATAGATCCTAAAATTGAACCCTGTGGAACTCCACCACTCACAATAACATTAGCTTCTGTATTAATAACAATAACAGCACAATGATTGTAAAAGAAAAGTATTTTAAGTGTATTTTTTTAAAGTATACGCAACATGAAAAAGTGCATACTTTTTTAAATTAAAATATGTACTTAAATTAAATACATACTAAATATGCTATTTTGGAACAACTTATGGCAACTTAATTACACTTCAATTGTAATTAAGCTATATTTAAAACATAAACATAAAAGCATTCAATTGTGCTTTTTTTCATACAACTTCTGCAAACTTAAGTATGTTTTTAAATATAATTTTTAATACACTTGAAGTATTTTGTAAATGTACTACTTTGCGTATTGATGAACATATTGTGTACACATTAGTGATACTGGAAAAAAAAAACACTACACTAAAGTGCACTTTAAGCATTATTTAATGCCACTATATCTATTTTTAATATTTCATATTGCTTTAAAATACATTTTGTGGAAATACAGAGAAAGTATATTTAGAGTGTATTTTCATAAAGTATATTAAATAGAAAATGCTCTTTTAGTATTCTTTACCTAATTTGAACATAAAAGGTAAAAATCCATGTTTTCTTTAACTCAAATTTTTATATGACTTTTTAATTGATTTAAACAGTCACAGTATATTTTTTTTATTCACATTATTGCAGAATATATCAATATATTGTATCTTAACCGATGTATCGGCAAGTTTTAGCCAGCAGCCCTAGTACAAGTGCATCTCAAAAATGTGATTGTCATGGAAAAGTTAATTAATTGTTTAATAAAAACCCAAAAATCTCAGAAAATGTTTGTGCTATATAAGAAGATTTGGTACTTTTGGCAGTGTGGGCAGTGTGCCAAGTCCTGCTGGAAAATGAAATCTGTACCTCATCAGCAGAAGGAAGCATTAATTGCTGTAAAATTTCCTGGGAGACGCTCCACTGATTAACATTAATTAAAGTGAATAAAGTAATCATTGTTTGCACTGTAAAACATCAGTAAAAGAGAGTTTAGATATGCTGAGTATCCAGTAGCAACAGTAAAGTGCAGTACACTGTTCAGCTGTTCAGTTTGTGACCTGAATTCTCTCCTTATTGAAAGCTCTTATTGATTTAACGTCTCATGATTTAACAGAGCTTCTCTTTCTGTTCTCTCCTGTAGCCCTCACCCCTCCCTCCCCCGCCCCGCGCCCGCAGACATGGAGAGTTCCTCGGTGGCGTCGGCGTCGTCGGAGGCGGGCAGCACGCGCTCGCAGGAGATCGAGGAGCTGGAGCGCTTCATCGACAGCTACGTGCTGGAGTACCAGGTCCAGGGTCTGCTCAGCGACAAGAACGACAACGAGCCCGACGCTGAAAAAACCCAGTCCAAAATCTCCCAGGCAAGATCACTCAATAACCCCTCACAACTCGCTATCTAAACTCCTGGGGAGAGAAATCCAGAGAAAATGATTATTATTATATAATTATAATTATTGATAAATAATATAATTATTATCATAATAATCATAATAATTATTTTTGTAATAAAAGCTATTATGCCTGTTACGTATGTTCATATATCATTGTTGTTAATTGTTATAATGCTTTGACAACACTGTAACTCACAGTTATGCTAATAAAGCTGTATTGAATTGAAATTGTTAACTATAGGGCGGGGTTTAAAAATCGGTGCCTGGCATGAAGCATAAAAAATTTAAGTGCTCTAAAGTCTTGATCTACTTGAAACATTCATCCTCACTTCATTTTCCACTTTAAAACATTTTTCTGTCCTGGAGTCTATATATATAGTTTCTATACATATATATCTATCTATATAGTTTCTATACATATATAGAGCAACTAATTATCTAGGAAATACAAAACGTTTGCAAACAAACTAAATATGCTAAATATGTTTTTATTATAGCATTTGTCAAAATTATGATGATCCCATCAGTCAGGATAAAGCAAGCAATTTATCCTCTTATTTCTTAAAAAGAACTCTTTAAAACTGACCTTCATCCAGCAGTTTGCTCAGGGAAAAAGATTTATACTTTAAGCAGTTCCAGAAAAGCTGCTGTTTTTGCTCTTTTTTTTGTTGTTTGTTACAATTACGAAAATCGAAGCGAATTGAACATTTTATCAGCATCTGTAAAAATAAACGATACTCAGCCCTGCTCTACAATGAGACTTGCACAGAGCTGCTGTAATCCTTAACTTCCAAATATGATCTGATTGGCTTTTAGGATCCGTAAATTACAGAAATATCTTAGTTGAAATATATCTGATACCAATACAAATCTTAAAATAACTAATTTCTAGCGAATTAAAGTGATTTCATTGGTCAGCATTGTGTTTAGTATCAGCAGATGGTCTCAGTCTTGCTTTAGAGCCCAAAAAAGCCCACAGATCTGGAAACTGGGGTACTTATCTCCTGGGATGAGTGTGCAGTATGAGTATATGGCTTCTGAACATGGGCAGTCTAAAATTACTGCAGCGGAGAGGCTGCTGTTCTCAGACCTGAGAGAGAGAGAGAGGGAGAGAGAGAGAGGGAGAGAGAGAGAGGGAGAGAGAGAGAGGGAGAGAGAGAGAGGGAGAGAGAGAGAGAGGGAGAGAGAGAGAGGGAGAGAGAGAGAGAGGGAGAGAGAGAGAGGGAGAGAGAGAGAGGGAGAGAGAGAGAGGGAGAGAGAGAGGGAGAGAGAGAGGGAGAGAGAGAGGGAGCGAGAGCGAGAGAGGGAGCGAGAGAGGGAGAGGGAGAGAGAGAGAGGGAGAGAGAGAGGGAGCGCGAGAGCTCGAGAGCTCCATGACCTGAATGACTGAAAGCATCACAGGCAGATGATACCTATGAACGGCTGATTGGAGGCTGTGTGTTCGGAAGAGAGAGGATAATTGCTTATTTGCTTCATTTAGTTTGTTTTGTGTGTGCTGTGTGTTCTATAAACTACAGACAACATTTCTCCCAAATTCCCAAAATATTCTCATTTAGAGCATTTATTTACAGAAAATGAGAAATGACTGAAATAACAAAAAAAGCTGCAGAGCTTTCAGACCTCAAATAATACAAAGAAAACGAACAATGGTCATATTCATAAAGTTTTAAGAGTTCAGAAATAATCAATATTTGGTGGAATAATCCTTATTGGTTTTCAATCACAGTTTTTTTTTATGCATCTTGGCATCATGTTCTCCTCCACCAGTCTTACACACTGCTTTTGGATAACTTTATGCTGCTTTACTCCTGGTGTAAAAATTCAAGCAGTTCAGTTTGGTGCTTTGATGGTTTGTGATCATCCATCTTCCTCTTGATTTTATTGCAGAGGTTTTTAATTTGGTAAAATCAAAGAAACTCATCGTTTTTAAGTGGTTTATTTTTTTCCCGAGCTGTATGTAAATCAATACAGTAATAGAGTGAAGGATACAGTACATTTAATGGGGAAAACAATGCAATGCAACTGAAAAGAGACTCTGAAAAGAGAGTAACATGTTTGGTTCCTCTATGCTGGATATAAGATGAGATTGAGAGGGTTGGGTTTGGAGGTTCTACAGGTTCTGCATGGATCCTGCAGCACATTTACCCACAGATGTTGCTGCAGCTGGGCCTGTAGATCCTGTAGCTCTACACTCGTAGGTTGAAGCTGAAGCTGAGCCTCAGCTGGTCCAGTAAATGCCAAATGGAGCTCCATTTAAATCTTTTGGGAAGAGTTCAGGAAATAATCATTCATGTTGATGCTTTTGTATGAGAAGAGTAGAGACCATTCCTGCATTAATAAATAGAGCAAACCCTTTTTAATGCGCTTGATTTCATAAATAAAGTAACAGCGGGAGTCTACAGGGTTTTGGAGTGTGTAGTTTATCACATTAGATCTGTTCAGTGACCTTTCACTATTACAGGGTGTGCTGGCACTGAGCTCACCACAGAAGTGCCAGTGTAGACGGTTTAAATGAGCTTACGCTCACTAAATTAGCCCGTGTGAGAGCACACACACACTCGCTGTTCTGGAGCAGGTCTGAGATCAGGTCTGGGCAGTGGAGTGCTGCTGATGGCTGGCTGCTGATTACATCAACTCTGACTCAGGACTGTTGCCCTGCCTGGTCTTTGATCACATGTTAACTGTGATGATGTGATTAGATGTGATACAAAGCCAGGCTTGGCCGGTCAACTGTGTTAGAAATGTATTAGACGTGTGAAAAAAATAAAAGACCAATTAAAAATGATGAGTTTCTTTGATTTTACCAACTCTGGAATATAATCAAGAGGAAGATGGATGATCACAAACCATCAAACCACCAAACTGAACTGCTTGAATTTCTGCACCAGGAGTGAAGCAGCATAAAGTTATCCAAAAGCAGTGTGTAAGACTGGTGGAGGAGAACATGATGCCAAGATGCATGAAAAAAAAACTGTGATTAAAAACAACCAGGGTTATTCCACCAAATATTGATTATTTCTGAACTCTTAAAACTTTATGAATATGAACTTGTTTTCTTTGCATTATTTGAGGTCTGAAAGCTCTGCATCTTTTTTGTTATTTCAGTCATTTCTCATTTTCTGTAAATAAATGCTCTAAATGAGAATATTTTTATTTGGAATTTGTGAGAAATGTTGTCTGTAGTTTATAGAATAAAACAACAATGTTCATTTTACTCAAATATATATCTATATCTATATATCAAAGAAGCAATATCAGATAAACTGATATCGTATGCAATACAAAAATATATTTTTTTTTATAAAATCTATGAAATATAATGAAATATCAATATTATTTTAGGGCCTTATCGCCCACCCCTAAGAAAGAAGAAACACTGAGGAACGTGAGAGTGCCTCTATGCTTTTGTCAATATTGTCTATCAGCTGTCACATCATTGTTAAACACCAATGACCTAGTTCCATCAGCAGCCATATAGACCCAATGCTTTAACACTGCCTCCACCATGTTTAACAGATGAAGCAGTGGGTATTATAGAATCTTAAGCTTGGTCTTAATCTTTCGGTTGTGCTCATCTGCTTTAGGTGTCTACTATCTTCTGTGGTTCTTCAGGCCTTTTGGTGTTGCTCAGCTTCTTTTTTTTTTGAGGATATTCCAGGCTGTGCTGAATGAGCAATGCACTGCAGCTTCACATCAGCCAGCTCATTTTTCATGGTCTGATGTTAATTCTCTCTCTCTCTCTCTCAGTGGACGGAGGACTGCAGTGATAAAATAGACGGGAGTTGGTCGTCCTCTCGAGGGCGGGGCTCATCCAAACCGGTGAGTGGTGTGTGTGTTTCTGTTGTGTGTGTGTGTGTGTGTGTGTGTATCTGTGGGCTGTGTGTGTGTTCTCTCCCTGCTAGTGCCCACAAATTGAATGCCTCTCAGTGTTAAACTGGCAGCTAATAGCAGTGTAATGGATTGTAGTGTAGAACCTCTTTCAGCACTGCTGTTAATCACAGAGTTGTAAAATTATGTATAATAAATAAGCAAAAACAAATAAAACTAAATAATTATAGTGCATTTTAAATAAAATACAAAAATCCAATAATTAAATAATATTGAATGCCGTGTTTTAAAAATATGCAAAATAAAAAAATGGGAAGTTGGGCATTAGGTGGGTTGGGTGATGATCAATATCCATCATCCTGGCTTTCTATCTTTTAGATACCCTCTGTCTTTTAATCCCAGCTGCACACAGATAACTGATATGAATGTGAACACTCAATTTTTAAATTAATTTAAACACCAGTCCCTTGTAAGCTACCCTGGTGGTGGTGTTAAATTACCGGACTGCTTACCTGTTTAGGAGAAAACTAGCATTTCTAAGTGTCCACCTCTTAAACTCACTGCCAATATTCACTCTTTTTATATTCCTTCTTTAGTCACTGAGCTTTTTTGAGACATGATGAGATTTTTTAGGCTGTGTATCAGCTAAACTTTAACTGAACCACTTCTACTTGTTAGCTTCCATTCTGCAACACCAGTTTCTCACTGTTGTATATTGGCAACCTCAAGTTAAAAACACAGATATCCGTGACGAATTGAACAGTACAAATAGGAAAGTATTGACTGAAGCCCTGCTGACGAGTGTGGAGGACAAAACTGCCAAAATTAAATAAATATATAAAAACGTATGTAAATCACTCAATGAAAATAATATGGTGAATAAATCTGGAAATTAATAAATGCAATAATAAAGAGTTATGTCAATAAATAAACAAATGAATCAAAATAAAAATTAAACACTATTAATAAAGTAACCCATAAATAACACACTAAGAAATTTATTTTCATGTATATGTGTTCATCTTTATATTAATTATAAATATTATTTAGCGTCTTGATCACCATATTACTTATTGAGTGAGATTTATTTTATTATTGGTCCTTTAAGTATTTTAAGTATTTTAAGTATTTAAGTATTCGGTGTCTGTGAGAGAATGGGCTGTACTCTGGGTTATCTCAGGATTTCCCAGCAGGCCGAGGTTTCCCTGGTTGGCACGCTCACGAGAGCATTTGTTCTGGTCAGCAGGGATGAGCCGTGCTGGACCGGGTGTGTGTCTGTTTCTCTCTGGGTACGAGACTCTGACTCATATGGGTCAGTGACTCTGACCTACACCCGCACTGATTTACCATCATTAATCTCTGATTTACCATCTATAAACTCTGATTTACCATCAATAAACTCTGATTTACCATCATTAATCTCTGATTTACCATCATTAAACTCTGATTTACCATCATTAATCTCTGATTTACCATCAATAAACTCTGATTTACCATCGTTAAACTCTGATTTAACATCATTAAACTCTGATTTACCATCATTAATCTCTGATTTACCATCAATAAACTCTGATTTACCATCATTAATCTCTGATTTACCATCATTAAACTCTGATTTACCATCAATAAACTCTGATTTACCATCATTAATCTCTGATTTACCATCAATAAACTCTGATTTACCATCAATAAACTCTGATTTACCATCGTTAAACTCTGATTTACCATCAATAAACTCTGATTTACCATCAATAAACTCTGATTTACCATCATTAATCTCTGATTTACCATCAATAAACTCTGATTTACCATCATTAATCTCTGATTTACCATCATTAATCTCTGATTTACCATCAATAAACTCTGATTTACCATCAATAAACTCTGATTTACCATCGTTAAACTCTGATTTACCATCAATAAACTCTGATTTACCATCATTAAACTCTGATTTACCATCATTAAACTCTGATTTACCATCATTAAACTCTGATTTACCATCAATAAACTCTGATTTAACATCATTAATCTCTGATTTACCATCATTAATCTCTGATTTACCATCAATAAACTCTGATTTACCATCATTAATCTCTGATTTACCATCAATAAACTCTGATTTAACATCATTAAACTCTGATTTACCATCATTAAACTCTGATTTACCATCATTAAACTCTGATTTACCATCATTAAACTCTGATTTACCATCATTAATCTCTGATTTACCATCAATAAACTCTGATTTACCATCAATAAACTCTGATTTACCATCATTAATCTCTGATTTACCATCAATAAACTCTGATTTACCATCATTAAACTCTGATTTACCATCATTAATCTCTGATTTACCATCAATAAACTCTGATTTACCATCGTTAAACTCTGATTTACCATCATTAATCTCTTATTTACCATCAATAAACTCTGATTTACCATCGTTAAACTCTGATTTAACATCATTAAACTCTGATTTACCATCATTAAACTCTGATTTACCATCAATAAACTCTGATTTACCATCAATAAACTCTGATTTACCATCATTAATCTCTGATTTACCATCAATAAACTCTGATTTACCATCATTAAACTCTGATTTACCATCAATAAACTCTGATTTACCATCATTAAACTCTGATTTACCATCATTAAACTCTGATTTACCATCAATAAACTCTGATTTACCATCATTAAACTCTGATTTACCATCAATAAACTCTGATTTACCATCATTAAACTCTGATTTACCATCAATAAACTCTGATTTACCATCATTAAACTCTGATTTACCATCAATAAACTCTGATTTACCATCATTAAACTCTGATTTACCATCATTAAACTCTGATTTACCATCATTAAACTCTGATTTACCATCATTAAACTCTGATTTACCAAACCAGCTGCTCATCTGATGAGAACTATACATAATAGTAGACTTTATGAGGATGCCCGAGAGAGATTTGGTAAATATACTATCCATGAAACAATTGTGATAAATGGGGATGTGCCATATTCTTTGCACAAAATAATACCATCATTATAAACATAAGAAACTATTAAAGAAATTTTAGGAAGTAGTTTATATTGTTTACTTTTGGAGGGGACTGTAAAACTGTTATAAGAAAAATATATTATAAATAATATTGTTGCATTCAGTAGTATATTCTTGAAATTAATAAAATATTTTTTAGTGTTCTGTATTTGCAATATTTATTTATTTTTTTATTTAAGTTTATTTAAATGTCTCTCTCTCTCTCTCCCTCGTTCTGTCTGTCCGTCTCTCTGTAGGACGACTGGGAGCACAGCAGTAATGGTAGCACAGGTTCCAGACCAAGTTCAGGGTCTCGACCCGGGTCCGGTTCTAGATCCGGCAGCCAAGGACGAAACAACCAATTCTGTGCACCATCCAAGGTACAGAAACACACACACACACACACACACTTTTTTATAAAACTACAAAGTGCTCCAATATGATCAGTGTAGCTGAAAACATGAATAATGTTTGTAGAAACATGGCAGTGGTCAAAATTGTTATGCTTGCTTGATGTAAACAGTATTTTTGCTTTATAAGGTGCACTATCAATAAACATATATATTTTTTTGTCTCGCTGTGTAAACAAAACTGTAATTCTTTAAAAAATCAAAAAGTAAAGTGCTTACATTTATTTACAGTAAGCTTGGATTCCAGAATTTCTCCAGCTCTAAGGCTGGAGCATTAGCATTAGCGGCTAACTGCTAGCACCCTGAGTGCTCTGGTAAGCCAGGACGATATTAACTAGCGGTTCATCCCACGTTGATTGTTTTAATACAATAAACTTGCAGACTACAATCTGATATACTCACCTCTGAACGATGAAGGAGCTAACTAGTGCTTAGTGAGGTTAGTGGCTAATGTTAATGCTGCTCCAGCAGTGCTAGCCGGGGTTAGCAGCAGGCCACAGGCCGATAATACTCACCTCTGAATGGGAAAAGAGCTAGTGGTTAGCGAGTAATGCTAATGCTACTCCAGGCTCTTAAAATCTGACTGGTAGAATTCATACATAAGGAGCACCGGATTATAAGGTGCGCTGATGAATTTTGGGAAACTTTAAGGAATTTAAGTGCGCCTTATAGTGCAAAAAAATATGATAAGCACAGAAACAATATTTATTGCAATGTCCTTATGCATCCCTAATGTAAATTTTTGCTTTAATATTAAATATAATGATTTTGCCTCTCTGTCACCATCAGAATGGAAACAGGGAGGGCTCCTTTGACATTCTGGGCACTGACATATGGGCTGCCAACACAATGGACTCCCACGGGTAAGAGCATCATACACACTTCTTTTTCTTGTTTGTGAAAATATTCAGGAAAAACGAGTCGATCAGGAAAAGCACCGTGTCTACATCAACCCGTGAATTAGTATTCATGGCCCCGCCCACCTCGGCTCGGGACCGCCCACAGACAGAGCTGAAGCCGGGCGGCGACGCCGTCTCATCAAATAGGAGATAACTAACTGCGCTAGGAGCTAACAGCATGCAGTTCATTCCTGTGTTATTTGTGCGAATAACACATCAGTGTTTGTATACTTTACCCAGTAATTCAGAGATGAGAAACAAATGGTTAGAATTAGTCTATGGAGGAACAACACCACCAGCCAAGTACAACTGAGATAGGGAGGTGTATGTTTAGAACAGTTCTGTTTACACTAGTTAAAAGTAAAAATCTATCCCAGGGTGGATTTTTACTTTCTGGACCAGGACTCTACCCACCTCTGTGTGTAACTATAGGTTTAAATAGGATCTCTGGTGGATTTGGTGTTTTACAGAGACTCTAAGACTAGATCAGCGGCTGAACTGCACTTAGCAGGGCATTATTACACATGTTGTAAAGTAACATATAACATTGTAAAGACTGTTATTAGTGTAAAAATGTCTTTATTTTAAGACGTGTATAACTGTTGTCCGTCTCGCTGCCTCCTGCTGTCGCAGTGCTGTTAGCCAATCAGAGCCGATATGTTTGAATATGAATATTCATGAGCAAGAGCCGAAATCCTATCATCCGTGAGTGGGGTTGCTGTGGTGTTGGTTGCGTGGCGGCTGTGCGGGTGCTGTCTGTGTTCACTGAGCTCTAATTTAGAGTCATTTAAGCCAAGGGCTAAATTTAATTAATGAGCTCTTCTGTCCCACCTTCACAGCAGTCTGCCTTTCACACACACACACACACACACACACACACACACCTCTGTCTCTCTGTATCTTCTGTATCTTCTTCTCTCCTCAGTCGTTCACAAAGGAAATCAGCTCTTTGTCTGATATTCAGTAGAATTAAAGGGTATACAGACTAGCTGATACTCAATTACTGTAAAACACTCAACACTGTACTGCACAGTTACTTATTCTATCTATGCATCTGTCTATCTTTTCTGTCTATCTGTCTGTCTGTCTATTTTCTTGCCTATCTATCTAGTCATTTTCTGTCTGTCTGTCTGTCTCTTGTCTATCTGTCTATCATGTCTGGCTATGTATTTGCTTTTTTATCTATCTGTTATGTTGTCTGTTTTTCTGTCATAGGATCTTCTCTGTCTGTCTGTCTGTTTTCTCTTGTCCATCTATTCTCTTGTCTATATTGTCTTTATTTATCTATCATGTGATCCTGTATGTCTGTCTGTCTGTCTCTATGTGTATTCACCTTTTTATCTATTCTGTTGTCTGCCTGCCTGTCTGTCTGTCATGGGTTCTTGTCTGTCGGTCTATCTATATATTCTCTTTTCTATCTATCTATTCTCTTGTCTCTGTCTGTCTATTTATCATGCAGAAAGATACAAAAATACAGTACTGAATGTACTGAATTACTGGTGTTATTTTGGTATTGGTGTTAATTATTGGTATATATATTAAACGTAAAGTAGTATATGAAAGTATATGAAATATTCTATATACACAGTAGTAAGCTGGTTGTGTGTGTGGGTGTTTATATGATGTATCTGCTGGAGTTTAGTTGAGAGTTAGAGTTGAGGGATAAAGTCTGTATGGTCTGAATTAGGGGATATTGGGAGGAACCCTGACTGGGTGAGCTGGAGATTGGAGCTGGAGGTTGCTGTGTTTGGGGGGGTAAGAAGGGATAAAGGGTTTTAGGAGAATTGAATAAAATGGGTTTAAATGTTTTTGATCCTGTTTGTGATTGTGTGTGTGTGTGTGTGTGTGTGTGTGTTAATAGGGGTGCTACGTGGGATCTGCAACCAGAGAAGCTGGATTTCTCCCAGTTTCACAGGAAACAGTATAGAGGAACACCAAAACACCTCCCACACATCGACCGAGAGGGGTGAGTACACCTGCAGATCAATAACACACACCTGATCCTCGACTGTACCTGTGTCCCATGACTTTTGACATGTCCCATGGAAACTAAACAACACCGCACTGACCTGTGTAATGCGTGTGTGGATGTGACATGGACAGTGTTTAGCCTCACTCACAAGATAACACCTCTTGTTTTTACTGTTCCTAAGCTGTCCCCCTGAGTCAGCACTATCCCATGACCTGTAGCATACCTGTGTATATCAGTTAAATATGAAATAAAATATTGCCATAGTTGGATCAGTTCATACAAAACAGTTTATTTTATTTTATTTATTTATTTGTTCCAATTTATTTATTTGTATAACATTCAATTGTTTGTTTGCAGTTCATAAGCATGCACTTTTTTTTGCGTTTTGTGATGAATTTATGTTGATACTATGTTACGTTTTCCTGTTTTATATATATATATATATATATATATATATATATATATATATATATATACACGTTTCTACTAAATTTAAAACCTGTTATATTTATGTCACATTTTTTAACTTTAAAACAATTTTGTTATAGCAGTATAGTTTTGTTGTATTGCCAAGAATATAATGATTGCAAAAGAACACTAAAATATTAAGTTATTGGTTTAGTTTAGAGCCATATTGTTCTTCCCTAATATTAAATAACAATATAAACACTTTTTAACTGTTGAAACTGAACCAGCCCTGGACAGGGTGGGGTCTGGTGGAGTTATTATCTGTGCTGTGCTGCCCTCTAGTGGCTGGAGGGAGGAAATGTTATACAAAGTCTGAATCAATTCTAAAAACTTTTATTTAGAAAGAGTTCAAGATGTTAAAAGTAATTACATGTTCAAATACACATTGTTTTTATTGTGTTTCAATATTCTTTTGCATGCATTTATGTGAACCCTATGAAAATAATCTAAAATTAAACTAATCCTGGTAAAATGGGATTTACAAATACAAATTAAGGATTGTATAAATGACAAACTTTTTGTAACACGAATTAAATTCTAAATCCTTTAAAGAAATAAAGCAGACTGTCTCAGTTTGTTTTCTGTTCAGATCAGCTGACTTTCTTCGATCTTAGCACTAAATCTCAGAGATGCCCCTATTACATTACATTACATTACATTACATTATTTTATAGTCCTAACTATTTTTGCACTAGGTATTTTTTGCAGAAGCTTGAACTGCAAATTCAATTATTTTATTATTATTATTATTATTATTATTATTATTATTATTATTATTATTATTATATAACTGTGTGTTTTGTCTGTCTATCTATCTATCTATCTATCTATCTATCTATCTATCTATCTATCTATCTATCTATCTATCTATCTATCTATCTATCTAAATCTGAAATGTTATCAATCGTATTGATTAGTATTGGTGTTTCTCTCTCTTTTAGGATGATGAAGGGCAAGTTTGATGATGACGGCATTGACCTGAACGACATGGAGAAATTCCTGCCAGGCCTACCAGTGAGTTTATTTACAACAAAGAGAGCTCTATAGTGTGTGTGTGTGTGTGTGTGTGTGTGTGTGTGTGTGTGTGTGTGTGTGTGCTAATTGTTGGGACAGGTGTGTTGAACCAGTATAGCAGCCTCTGGTTGTGAGGAAGAATCGGAACGCTTGAGAGAATTGAGAAGAATTACACAGTTATTACACAGTTATTACACAGTTATTACACAGTTATTACACAGTTAATTACACAGTTATTGCACAGTTATTGCACAGTTATTGCACAGTTATTGCACAGTTAATGCACAGTTAATGCACAGTTAATGCACAGTTAATGCACAGTTAATGCACAGTTAATGCACAGTTAATGCACAGTTAATGCACAGTTAATGCACAGTTATTGCACAGTTATTGCACAGTTATTACACAGTTATTACACAGTTATTACACAGTTATTGCACAGTTATTGCACAGTTATTGCACAGTTATTGCACAGTTATTGCACAGTTATTGCACAGTTATTGCACAGTTAATGCACAGTTAATGCACAGTTAATGCACAGTTAATGCACAGTTAATGCACAGTTAATGCACAGTTATTGCACAGTTATTACACAGTTATTACACAGTTATTACACAGTTATTACACACTCCTAGTTAATGCTAACCAGTTAAGCGAACAGCATTGTGGAACTTCTGCTGCTGCTGCTCCTTGCTGTATGAGTAACTAGAGTCATTTTAAATATATTTAAATACTACAGCTCCAAGGATAATATTAATATATTAATTCACACTGAACTGAATGTATTTATATGTTAACTGGAAAATCAAGGAAATTGTGTTAAACTGAAAATAAAAATGGTACTTCAATACTTTATTAAGGCTTCAATAATAACATATTGTAATTTGTAAATTGATATTAACTGTAGGCTTGTGTCTGACATGTGCAATAAAGCTGTTGAGGAATATCTCTTAAATACTTAAACATTTAGAGAGTTTTTATGTTTTGCAAAGGAAGCTGTGTTAAATTTGTGGGCGTATGTCTTTTTAAGGACATTTTTCTTTTCTTAATTTTTTTTTTGTTGATAATGAAGTCTGATTTCTTCATATATTGTATATATAATTTTGTGGAACAAAGTAAACCCAATAGTAATCAAAGCCTTAATTTAAAGCCTTAGTGTTTTATATTATATGTACTTTAAACACTACAGTAAGTCACAAACATATATAAAAGTGCAGTCCAGTCATTTGAAAAATACTGTGATATATGTTTGTATGTTTATATATATATATATATATATATATATATATATATATATATATATATATATATATATATATATACTGTGTATTGGATCAGTATACAGGGGCGCCCTCTAGTAGGCAGATATGGAATTACATGTGGATTATTTTATTTATTTTTTATTCAATGCTGCCATCTAGTGTTTGTTTGATGGTAATGAACAGATTGAGTGAATATGTGCTGGATCTTTACACACAACTATTTTTTTAAAAATAGGAGAGCATTTAAAAACTGAACTGCTTAAATTTTTGCACCAGGAGTAAAGTTACTCCTGCAGCATAAAGTTATCCAAAAGCAGTGTGTAAGACTAGTGGAGGAGAACATGATGCCAAGATGCATAAAAAAAAACTGTGATTAAAAACCAACCAGGATTATTCCACCAAATATTGATTATTTCTGAACTCTTAAAATTTTATGAATATGAACTTGTTTTCTTTGTATTATTTGAGGTCTGAAAGCTCTGCATCTTTTTTGTTATTTCAGCCATTTCTCATTTTCTGTAAATAAATGCTCTAAATGAGAATATTTTTATTTAGAATTTGGGAGAAATGTTGTCTGTAGTTTATAGAATAAAACAACAATGTTCATTTTACTCAAACATAAACCTATAAATAGCAAAATCAGAGAAACTGATTCAGAAACTAAAGTGAATCTTATTTTTTTTCCAGACCTGTAGGTTTAAAATAATTTACAATTGATTGTATTTTAGAAAAAAAGGAAAATAGGTAATCATAAATGTGTAAAAGGTCATCTGAGGGCCCAGACCATGTATTTGTGTTTGTATCTGAAGCTGTATGCCCGGAGTCTAGCTTAGACATAGGTGTGTGTGTGTGTGTGTGT
>NC_064424.1:46870000-46880000 GCF_023375975.1 Astyanax mexicanus
ATACAGAGAGAAAGAGTCAGAGCGAAAGAGGGATTGAGAGCGTAGCAACAAAACTCTGGATACCGTAACAACCACCTAGAATCTACTGTATCTTGCATTGCCATAGCAATCATTTTTTTCACAATGCTATAGCAACCACCTGGCGAACCTGTAGCAACCACTTATAGTATACCACTGCAACCACCTGCAACAAAAATACCCTGTATCTTCGTCTCCCTTTAGAACATACAGCACCAGTCTATCAGCTGCTTCAGAAGCGGGAACTGCTGAACCTTTATAACCACCCTGCGCTTTAATTCAGGAAGACGAGTTTTCTACCTATTATCCACCGTTACTGTTATTAATTTCACTTATTAATCACTAAGATCATTTACACCACCACTCCCTGCCTGTAGCACATGTATTATTGTTAAACTGAGACCTGTGCATGCTCAAAACAGGGTGGGGGGGGTCAGAGGTCAGGGGTCAGACCCTTATTCTCTGTTATTTAGACACTTCACCTGGATCCCACTGAGACGCCAGCCTGGCACAATGCCCACCAGCTGATTCACACACTGCACTCACACTCACACTGCCTTCAGCTTCAATCAGCTGTTATAGATTACTGAGGGAAAGCGCGCGAGAGCCTGAGCGCGAGAGGTGGGTGGGCGAGAGACCCCCTCTCCCAGAGAACAATAAGGAGGTCAGACAGTACCCCCCCCCCCTACACCCTTTTCCTGTGATTGTGAGACGAGAGACTCATGTACCCTGTCAGAAGCAGGGCTACTGCAGGGCGCTGGAGAAACACACACACACACACACACACGTCACATTCGCATACCTTCACACACACACACTTTCACCTCTCTAGACTTTTACTGGATCATTACTGGTCATGGCGACATACCAGCAAAACCAAATATAACAATATATAGATGCATATTAATTCTGAAAATAGGAATATATACATTTTTGTTTAAATTGTTTATGACATTGATATACTATAGAGAATTTGTAAAACAGGCTTAAGGGTGGTATAGTTTATATTGGATAGAATAGGGTAGTATAGTATAGTTCTAGGAAAATATGGAGAATATAGGGTTGTATATGCACAGTATATGTTAGGTGGGTTTATGGAGTATAGTTTAGTATAGGTAATGTATCTATACATGTGTTTTGGAAGTAAAGGGACTTAAGGGTTGAATATAGTAGAATAGAGAGTATAGGGTAGTATAGGGAGTATTTGGTGGTGTAGGACGGTATTGGGTAGTATGTAGTATATGGAATTCTAGGATATTACAGGGTGAAATGTATGGTATTTTAATGTAATATAGGGTATTATAATAAAGTGTGTGGAAGTATAGAATAGTGTAGGATAGTATAGGACAGTATATGGTACTATAGAGACTATAGGACAGTATAGGGTAGTGTAGGGGATATTGGGTGGTGTAGGATAACGTTGGACAGTAAAGGGGAATATAGTATTGGGTGGTGTTGGGTAGTTTAGGATACTATAGGGGACTATTGGGATTTTATGGGATATAGGTTAGTAGATAGATACTTTATTGATCCCCGAGGGGAAATTCCAGATGAAGTAATGTGGAAGTATATAATGAAGTATGTGGAAGTATAGTATAGTGTAGGAAACAGTGAGGAAAGTGTAACAGCAGTTGATTATTGTGTAATATGCTGTATACCCAGCAATAAGAATAAAGTAATGAAATATTATGTAATATTAGGATATATATGGATGTGTCAGAAGCTCTTTAAATCATTAATGAATCCTTAATTCAGAAATCCCTGTTTTTATTAATGATATTCTAACTTTTCCACATTGTCTGAACATAAGCGAGGCCTTCATGCACATGGAGGGTGTAAAACCCGGCTGCTGTCTGATTGGTGGAGATGTGCGCTCTGTGGTCGAGTCATTGGTCATTTGTTTTTTCCACTTTATTTGATGTTTGTGTTTTTTATCCCACCTTAAAGTGAACTCAGAAAGCTGTGTACAAGTTGTGTCTGTAAGTGTGTATTAAATGTTGGCTTCTAAAGGCAGAAAAATATTCCCCTACTGTGTGTGTGTGTGTGTGTTAGTTAAGAGGGACACAGTTTTTCCCGCTCACTCATGAAGACATTCCTTTGGGTTTCCTGTTTGGTTGGGACATGTCCCCCCCTTTACTTCTCTCTCTCTCTCGCGCTCTCTTGCGCTCTTGCTCTCTCACTGAGGTCACAGAGGGGATGTGTGTGTGTGTGTGTGTCCACTGGGAGTTGTGGGATTTGGGTGGGGGCCACTTGGCCGACCTGGACGCTTCACTTTAGAAAGGTGTTGATTTCCAGAGCTGCTGCTCTTCTCACCCATTTTTTTTTAAAAGCCAAAGGAGAAAGTGCGATAGAGTAAAAGAGCGAGAGTGTAAGAGATTGATAGAGCGAGAGTATAAGAGTGCAAGAGAGTGAAAGAGTAAGAGTGTGAGAGAGTGAGGCAGTGAAAGAGCAGAAGTGCAAGAGAGTGAAGGAGCAAGAGTATAAGAGTGAGAGAGAGTGAAAGAGCGAGAGTATGAGAGTGCGAGAGAGTGAAAAAACGAGAGTGTGAAAGAGTGAAATAGCAAGAGTGCGAAAGAGTGCGGGAGAATTAATGTACTTTGGTTGAGTTGTGTTTCTAAAGCTCCAGCTCCAGCTTCAGTTTGAGTTTTATGAGTGCGAGCTGCGCGAGAGTGAGCTGCGCGAGAGTGAGCTGCGCGAGAGTGAGCTGCGCGAGAGTGAGCTGCGCGAGAGTGAGCTGCGCGAGAGTGAGCTGCGTACATTCCTCCTGCTGAGTGCTGTAAGTGGAACGCGAGAGTTTGGTCGAGGTTTCGCTTCACTGGACCTGAGAGACGAGGGGCTTCTAAACAAACCGGACCCTCAGAGTTGAGTTACGCCGCCGCCACGTCCAGACTGTGTTCAGCCCGAGCTGTGCGGTCGCCAGGCAACCAGACAAACACAGACGCGCACACAACCAAAAGAGGAGACGAGCCGAGTCCGGCAGCACAGCGGAACGCAAACACTCTCCAGCACAGAGACGCAGAGGTTCTCAAACTTTTTACACCGTTTAGAGTTGTTGGAGCCTGTACTTTTAGATTTCTTACTTTGATATATTGTGATTATCAAACCATAGCTTTATATAAAATAAACGTCACAGAAGATTTTCTTGAACCCAACCTGACAGGACTCGAGGAAAGATGGGAAATCTCAGCCTAGTTCAGGCTCGAGTAGGGAATCTAAACTCTAGGGTGTTCTGCACAAACCTGAAGCCTGTAAACTGATAAAATATGGACTTTGTAATGGTGCATCATCGTGCAGGGCTTTTACAATGTTCTGAATCACCTGATAATATAAAAAAACTCTTTTTTTATTTTGTAATTAAACAAATTTTAAATGATATCAGCTCAAAAGTGGCTTTTCTGAAGGAAATTAATGAAGGATAAAGATCCATCATGTGAAGAAACGGTATTATTCAGTTGCACCACCTCTTTTGTCTCTGCTACATCACTGTATCGTCCTTTACTCCACCTACAGCACCAATTTCTCTAGACGTCTCTACAGTAGATACCTTGTCGCAACCTTCATAACCAATTAATTTACCAGCTCCCTTCCCTTTTCTCTATTCTGGATCACACACGGACATCCATAAAGTCCATTACCACCCATAGATACATTCTGGTTAAACAGCCAGAAGACCTGAGATCTGCTGCAGTGTGTTTCTGTGGACTGCTGTCTCGGTTGTGGCTCGGGGAGAGAAAGGAGGGGTAGGAAGGGTTTAAGAAAATGAAAAGCTTGTTAGAGGGGAAAAAATCACAAGCATTTCCTCTGGCTTCCTGTTCAGAGCTCTGGGTGTCTCCCGCCTCCTTCCGCCCCGGTCGCGCTCCCTCGGAAAAGCTTGAAGCCGCCGTGAACAGAGCTCTGCTCACACGTCCGTACCGTCAAACAGACAGACACGTCCATATTCACCATTACTGCTCACATATCTATGGAATTCGGCCTCCACCTTTAACCCGTTGAGAGACCGATTGAGCGCATGTGACTGGAGCAGCATCAGCCATGCTGCAGAACCCCTGATATTATTGAGGAGAAGACAATAATATCAGTTAGGGATGGACAATAATTCAGTATTAATGTTAATATGTACCTTTATTCATCTAAAAACGCTCACACATGACAGAGTTTAGTTTCAAGAGATTCTGTCCTACTCAAATATGTTTTAAAGAGTATTATTCATCAAATATATTAGCTCTGCTTAAAATATTTAAAAAATTGGATGAGACCGAGAGATGAGACTGAGAGATCAGGTGAGACCGAGAGATCAGATAGACAGAGAGATCAGATAGACAGAGAGATCCAACCAAGAGATGAAATGAGACGAGAATGATAGATGAGACCAAGGGATCAGACTGAAAGATTGGATGAGTCTGAGAGATGAGACCGAGAAATGAGGCCGAAAGATCAGATCAGACGAAGAGATGAAACTGAGAGATCAGATGAGATTGAGAGACGAGACCAAGAGATGAGATCAGGCAGAGAGATCAGAAAAGACAGAGATTAGATGAAACTAAGAGATGTGACTGAGAGATGAGGTGAGAGATAAGGTCAAGAGATGAGACCTAGAGACGAGACTGCGATCGAGAGATGAGATGAGACTGAGAGATTCAACCAAGAGTTGAGATGAGACAAGATTGATAGATGAGACTGAGAGATCAGATCAGACCGAGAGTTGAGCCAAGAGATCAGAATGAGGAATCAGACCTAGAGATGATTTTTAATGAAACCCAGTTCAGTTTAATGTGTTTCTGCAGGAGGGAGATGAGACGTGTGCTTTAAGCCTGAGCTAATTCTGCTTAACTCAGGGGAAGTACAGATCAATCTCTTTTAATATTGCGTCGTAATTACGTGCAGTTCTTCAGAGACCGAAGCTGAACCGCCGCTGTCGTACCGTTAGCTTACCCTTTCCCTCTGCAGACCTCCTGCTTCTGTAGCTTCAGCTTTTCATAATATTTTACAGGATTCTGTGCAGCGCTGCTTTAATACAGCGCAAGTCTTTAGTCTGGGCTTTTGGTGGATTTGCTGTGGAGCGTATTCCTGGGTTTTAGACAGTTGGAACAGTTCGACTCTCGGCCTTCCACAGTCAACTTTTCCCTTTTCATAACTCGCTCATTCGTTACGTTGATTTCAGCATCAATAAAGGTTAATACCCTCCTTTATAGGTCTAGGGGTTTTCATTTCGTAACCCACTAATTCAGTCCCTGCCAGAACACAGCAGAGCGGAGCAGAGTACGGGTCTAATGCTGCTTAGCGCCTTAAAGGATTGTTAAAAGTTTGGTGTCGTTTCTTCTCCGAGATCATTGGCTGCATAATTTGGTAGAGACGTCGTTTCTGGCCGCGTGAGGAAGCGGTGGGAGCCGTGCCGGGCCGGAGCTCTGCGGCAGGAACGTACCCGCTCTGACACGGTGATGAGGAGCTGACCTCAGACGCTTAAAAGCGCTCCTCGTGTGATTTCAGCATTACCTCACTCTCTCATGTCCTTCCAGTCGTCCAATCAGAGCAGGGCGGAGTGCGCGTGAGTCAGTCGCTGAATGAAGGAGGAGTCCAGGATGACCTTTAACCTGTGGAATGTGGTGCAGCACATGGGCTTCCTGCACGGGACGCTCCCTCACCGAGTGTCCTGCTGTCACAACCCTCAGCTTATCATCCCAGAGAGACAATAAAACACAACACTGTATATTATACCTGCATTTTAATATTAGTACTGAATATAAAATAATAATAATAATTACTTTATAGATATGTTTATAAATGTAGACTTTTACATAGTGCAGGAGATAGAGGGATAGATGGATGGATAGATAGGTGAATGGATGGACGGAAGGAAGGAAGTATTTATAGATGGATGTATGGATGGAAGGATGGATTTATAGATTGATGAGTGGATGGATAGATGGATGGATGGATGGAAGGATGGATTTATAGATGGATAGATGGATGGATGTATGGATGGAGAGGTGACGTATGGATGGATAGGTGTATAGATGATGGATGGATCGATATATAGGTTGATATATAGATAGATGGGTTCATAAATGGATGGAGTGGGTGAATGGATCGATTTATGGATGGATGGAAAGATGGAGGGATGGATGGATGGATGGATGGATGGAGGAATGGATGGATGGATGGATACTATATTGATCCCAGAGGGGATATTTTGAATGGATTGATATATGTATAGGTGGATATATAGTTATGTGGATAGATGGATGGATGGATGGATGGATGGATGGATGGATGGATGGATAAATGTATGGATATAAAAATAGGTAGGTGGATATAGATAGATTAGTGGCTGGATGGTGCATGGATTGATGGATAAATGGATGGATGGATAAATGGATGGATGGATTTATAGGCAGGTGGATGGATGGATTGATGGATGGATTTATAGGCAGGTGGATGGATGGATTGATGGATGGATGGATGGATGGATGGACGAATTGCAGTGTCTACATTGTTTATATAAATGTGTTGTATGAACTGGGAGTCAGTGGTAGAACAAATAGAAACATTAATAATGTTTACACACTACATTAATCTCTTTCATTTCAAAAAAGAAAATAAAGAATATGTAAGAATTTTAGTTTTGCCCAAATTTTCCCCACATTTCCAATTTTTCAAATTTCTAGTTTTAAAAGAAGAGACTTCTGACAGACTATTTAATAGCTTTGTTGCATCTCAGTAAAAACACACTTCCTTTATTTTTTTTTACTCTCTGAAGCTCTTGCAGTACTGTACTGTTTATTTTCTCCTCCAGCGTCGTCCACAGGCATTGTAGAAACAAAGCTAGCGCTGTAACAGTGCCCGCCATTCCCATGCCAGCCTCCCGCTCCCTCTCCTCCGCGCTTCGGGTAAATATTGACATATTTTGCCGCTTTGAAGCCGGGATGAATGTGGCGGAGTTTAGATTCTCATCTGGAGTCCATTAGTGAGCAGGATTAGAGCTAATGATATCCTACAGGAAAACAACAGTAGCTAAACATGCAACTCCAGCCTCTCCCTCCCTCCCTCACCCTCTTCCTTCCCTCCATCCCTCCCTCCCTCTCTTTCTCTTGCTCTTTCATTTTCTTTCTGCCCCTCTTGACTCCTCTTTTCCTTCTTGAAATTACTCTTTCACATGCCTGCGTCAAGAAAAAACGTCTCTGAGAATTTGAGGACTGATGGGTAATGAGTGGTAATGTTTTAGTAATGTGTAGTAATCCGTAGTTTAGTGATTATGAAGAGTTATACAAACTACACTATAAAACATATCAACTTCAGAATCATGTAGATACTCCATTGACTGTAATAGTGGGAAAATGGCTTCTTTATCACTACAGGCCAGAACGATTTTAATGCACTATGTAACTTTGGTGAAGCTGCACAAGATATCTCTCCAGAACTGCTCAGAAACTACAGAAACTCCAGTTATATTAGTGTATAATCCACACGCTTCTCTCACATCAGATGCTTCTTTTGGATCTCTCAGCTTGTCAACAAATGCATGTGTAAAGCTGTCCCATTAGTGGAAAGTCAAAGCATGATCTGCAGTTACAATAGAAATAAAGTTTTATGATTTCAAGTGAATTTGTACTTAAATTTTAATTAATAATTTAGTTCATTTGTGTGTGTGTTTTTTTTTTTTTTTGGCAATAAAAGGGCCCACAGTGTACTTTCTCTTATGTGGTCACTTGTGACTACTAATTTTATGCAACGTTTAGCTGCCTGGCCACACTGTTGAAGGCTATAAGAGCAAGTTACCATTTGCTGTACAGATTACTACTAGTTTTACTGATATATAAAAAACTCATTCTTAAAATCTCTCCCCAGGACCAAAAAATTCAACCTTTCTCTAACTTAAATAACTATCTTAAAGCCAGTAACTGGAAAAAGTAAAATCAGTATTTTAAAGTTAATATGCTAAGTTAAAACTTTTATGTATCATGTAGCCAAATGAACTTCCAAAGCCAAACTACACGCAAATACTAAATCCAATTTTATTTATCTTATTCATTCAGCTTTTCTTATATCCTCGTATTCAGGAACGCCGGATTTGATGTTTTATTCTGAGTTTTCCGCAGGATTGAAGAGTTCCTGTCACTTTTTGTTCTGGTTTTGTGTCGTTTTTTCTCTTGTTGTGTTCGGTTGAAGGAGTTGTGTGGCATTTTCCGCATCCCCTTTGGCCCTGTTGGCGTGCGGGGGTGGGGTTTAGTGTCAAAAGCCCTTATTACCGTGCCGACGAGGAAAAGCAGCCAATTACACAAGTCTGCCTCCGCATCTGTGTCCAATCATGAGCAGCCAATCAGCGTTCAGCGGTTTGGCTGCAGTAACTTAGTAAGACAAAAAAAAATCCCTGAAGAGAGACTGTGTGTGTTAGTCTGTAGGAGTGTGTGTGTGTTTGTGTATTTGTATTTGTATTTGTGTGTGTGTGTGTGTGTGTGTGTGTGTGTGTGTGTGTGTGTGTGTGCGCGCGCACGCAACTTCTAGTGCCAGACATGCTCAGGAAATGTTTTATTTTGTTCTGAAACATTGAGTTTTTTGGTGTTTTAATTGGAAACTTTCATTTTAAAGCACCATTATGTATAAAACTTAAAGCAGCTTTAGAATTATGTTGATGCTGATGAGTATAATGGGGATAGAATGGCGTCCCTATTGTTTCTACTCTATTAGAACAGAGTGCTGCTAAACTAAAGCACTATAGAACTTATGGTGTAGCTGCACAAGGCCTCTCTCTTCAGAACTGCAGAACAAAAAATAAGAGAGCACTTAAAAATGATGAGTTTCTTGATTTTACCAAATTGAAAACCTCTGGAATATAATCAAGAGGAAGATGGATGATCACAAACCATCAAACCACCAAACTGAACTGCTTGAATTTTTGCACCAGGAGTAAAGCAGCATAAAGTTATCCAAAAGCAGTGTGTAAGACTGGTGGAGGAGAACATGATGATTAAAAACCACCAGGGTTATTCCACCGAATATTGATTTCTGAACTCTTAAAAATGTATGAATATGAACTTGTTTTCTTTGCATTATTTGAGGTAATTTATAAAATAAAACAACCATGTTCATTTTACTCAAACATAAACTTAGCAAAATAGCAAAATCAGAGAAACTGATTCAGAAACTGAAGTGCTCTCTTATTGTTTTTCAGAGCTGTGTGTATATTAGTGTAAAATACTGTAATTTTACTCTGCTGCCTCAATCCACATGCTTCTGGATTTCTCCGCTTGCCCAGAAATGCATGTGTATAGCTGTTCATAAGGGTGCGCTCAAATTGTGATTTGTATTTACTGAAGTAGAGTTAAAGTGAATTTCACTCCCCACCTGTTGGGAGCCCGGGAGCAAAACATACACAAATTTCAGTAAAAAAAAAAAAAATGTGTTTTGCTTTTTGTGTTGTGAATAAATTTGTAAATTCATATAATATAGTATATATTCTTTTTCCTGTGTGTTTTTTGGTCTGACTCTGACTGTCTCCTCTCTCCTCTGCAGGTATTCCCGCCGTTGCCTAATGAAGCTGAGATCGCACACACCAAAAAGCTTTTTCGCCGGCGCCGCAACGACCGCCGGTAAGTCATCGCTTTGCTGAAGCATAAATTCAGCTTTTTGATTTTTTGATTGAAGCAGCAGTCAGCAAACTATTTTTAATTAAAGCAGCAGTTCTTAGGATTTTTCTTTGAAATTGAAAGCATTTTAAATAGTATTCCTGAGTAGCAAATAGTATTTCTCCCAACAGGCCAAGAAATCACTATTTTACACCATTAAGAACCTCAAAGTAGCTTCACAATTCGTTGGTAGAATTCTGAGGGCACTAAGAGCTTTAAAAGTGCACAGATAGTTTATTAAAAACACTGTTTATACACACAGCACATTTTGTATGGGTACATTTATGCCCCTATCATTTGCATTGTAAGCCTGTTGGGAGCATCAGATAAAAGCTCTGTATTTGGGAATACTGGAGGAG